>NC_092872.1:601105060-601409496 GCF_028372415.1 Notamacropus eugenii | reverse complement strand
ACTGGATCTTAGGAACAATAATCATTGGGCAGTCTGGACCACAATCCTACTTCCTCTTATCAACCACAAGGTCCACAGGAATTAGTAAACTTTGCTAACCTTAAATACCTATATTACATGAAGTTTCTATATTTACAGTTTATTATCCTTGCATTCCTAGCTCTTAATATAGTTGACCAAGCTGCTTGTTGGGTATGTTGGAACTTACCAGTATATAAGGAGGTCAGTCAGCAGTCTAACAGCAGTCCAGTTAGGAACTACATGGAGTTAATAGGCCAGACCTCATACAAACCCTGTGAAGGAAATGGTGCAGTTATTTCCCCCATTTTAAAAATTAGTGATTTGAGGATTCAAAAATTAAGTGACTTTTCTGAGATCACACAACCTAGAAGTGACTTGTAAGCAACTGGTTTGCTACTCTCATAGAGCTCCTCTCAGCAAGAATATGACGTGATATTTCTTTTTAAGGTAAGAGTTTCTTCCTTCTTTAAGATGAAATTCAGACTGTCTACTAGTCAAAAAATATTTTCTTCCTAGTGAGAATTAATAAAGATTTTGTTAATGTTTCAAAGGAATTCAAACAAGAATTTGTTTTCTCGAATTGAAGATGGAAACAATACTTTGTTGTCATAATAATCATAAAAATCCAGACTTGGGAGGGACATTAGTAACCATCTACTGTTATCTATACCTAAATAAGAACTCCCTCTACATTATGGCTTGGAAATGGTCATTTGCCTTGGCTTGAAGCTACCCAGAAAGGAGGAATTTACCACCTCTTAAAGCAGCGCATTTTACTTGAGTTAGCAATAATGGCTGTGATATTTTCCCTTCTTCTATTCAGGGGTTCTGAGAACCAACTTTCACCGAGAACTGATTGTTAAATGCTCATTGTGAGCATTTACACCTTGGAAATTGGCAAATATTACAGATCATGGCTTGATTTCATGTCTTATTGATTGCTTTGCCTTTAGAAAGTGGAAAATGTTAATGATGCATATTAAACTTGAAAGTATGTCTTGTACATTCAGAGAACTAGTTCTTAAACATCTACCAGCATACCATTACTTACATTAAGATTCAGTTTGAGGACTTCTGGTGGCGAAGCCAATATGAAGAAGAAGCCAAGCTCTCCAAACATTCCCCTCTAAACAACTTTAAAATGATACCTCAAATTAAATTATGGAACAGCAGAGCCAACAAAATGTTAGGGTGAGAAATTTTTCCAGCCCAAGACAACTTAGGAGGTAAGGAAAGATCTTATGAAACTGGAGTGGGGGCTGGCCTAGACCCTGCATGGCAGGAACAATAGCTGTGGACCTTGGAGGTAGCAATAGCAGCAGCAGCTTTGGATGCTCTCAAGCAGGAGATGGTAAGAGGACCTGGCAACTGCTCTGACAGAGATTACAGAAGAGCTCTGTGCTAGCAGTGAGCATAGGACAGGGCACTGTTTGACAACTCCATTTACCATACCCACTTCTGGGTAAAGAAATGAGAGGAGGGGAAGAGTATTATGAAAAGACAATTAACAGTTTGGTAAAAGAGGTACAAGAAGTATTGAAGAAAATAACACTTCAAAAAACAGAATTGGTCAAATGGAAAAAAAAGAGGTACAAGTGTCTAACATAGGAATTTAATTCAGTTATGCATGAATTCAAATCCAACACTCTATTCATTGCACCATTTAGATGCCCAGATCACTTTTGTTGCTCAGAAACCCTTTTCATGAAATTCTCATGTGATAAAAGCCCCCAATCACAAAGTTATTCACAATGCCTTTTTACTCCAAAGGATTCGCTTGTGAGATGAGGATTAAAAAGGAGGCATAAGGTGTTCACATTTCTCTGTTTCAGAACTGACAGGGAGTCCCTGACACACTCAAGACAAAAATATCAGTATCTGATATTTTTCAACATGGGATAAATTTATTTACAGTATATCACTGATGTCGAAATGGCAGATTTCTGCTTTGAAGCCCTATTTCCCACAATAAAAGTATAGAGTGCAATATTCAATCACTGAACATGATTAGAAACAACAGGTCTATTTAGCTTATTCAAAAAAGATCTAAAAATGGGAGAGGAATATCCAAATGATCTGACCATGTGTTAATTAGGAAGAAGGGTAACAGTGCATGGTCTCATTAATTACTCAAGCATTCTTCCAGCTGCTGAATGTCATTTCACACAGTGCTAAGCTCTTCTCACAACTCCAAGGTTTAAAACAACCATTTGGCTAGCCATAGTTCATGTCAAGCTTCCATCACACATCTGGATCAGTTATTCAACAACTGCCTGCCTACTGAAATGAAACAAATAGTGCTGACCCTTCCCATAAGGAAGTACCTGCAGGTGTTTAACTCATCCAATTTTTCAATGGCAAAAGCAGCTCAGTGCTCTGTTAAACTGTCACTCCCTCTGCATGTGTCATCCTAGTACATTTTCCTGGGAAATGGGGGACTTTGCTTAATTGATTTGTTTAATTGGATGGTTCATGGCTTTAATTGAAATTCTCAAGCCACCCATGCATACTACAGTATAATTTATTTCATGGCTCACTGCAGCTTTTGGAAGATAAAGTTTCTGTACTCAGAGGGTTTAACTATGAGCATCCTGCTTAATGGGTCAAACCCAGAGGTGAACACAAAATTAACTGTGATTTTCTTAGATAGTAAATCAGTCACTCAATGATTAAATAGAGAAATATTTATTAAGAAACTATTATACACCAGGCACTGGGCTAGTCACAGGCAATATAATGACAAAAGTAAAACAGTTGTTGTCCTTGAAGAGCTTATAGCCTACCTTGTGGAGGAAATCAGTACACACGTAGGTGTGTACAAAATATATACAGAATAGATACAGTGTGGTTTGCGGGGGATATTCTAGTAGCTGAGGGAGCGGAAAGTTCATCAATGACTTCAAGAATGTTGTACTTGAGCTGAACAATTAAGGAAACCAAAGATTCTTAGAGGCAAAAATAAGGAGGAGCTGGAAACAGACTGTTCAAACCCAGATAGAGTGCTGATTATAGTAAGCCACAAAAGGGCAAATTTTACTGAACCACAGTCTATGGGAAGGTGAGTAATATGTAATAAATCTAGAAAAAATTTGGTGGAGGCTACATTCTGTGGAATTTCAAATGTTAAAGAGAGGAGTTTCTATTTGATCCTAGATGTAATAGGGAAGCTGAGGAATTTATTTAATATGGGAGTGGCATGGTCAAATTATATCTTTGGATAATCAGTTTGGCAGTTGTGTGGTGGTTAGATAATGGAGAGACAATAGACCTAGTAGACCAATCAGTTAGCTATTTCAGTACTACAGGTGAGAGTTAATGAGGGCATGAATTAGGGTGGTGGTTAAATAAGTAGAGAGAAGAGAATGTGTAGGAGAGATTTTGTGGAAATAAAAACAAGTAGATTTTTTTTGGTTGGTTTTGAAAATTTTTTTAAAAGATTTAAATTTATTTATTTTTAATTTTTTTCTCCCCATCTTTCCCCTCCCCCCTCAAATGCCATGCATTCTGATTACTCCTTCTTCCAGTCTGCCCTCCCTTTTATCACCCCTCCTACACTTTATTCCTTTCCCCTTTACTTTCTTGAAGGGTAAGATAGATTTCTACACCCCATTGCCTGTATGTCTTATTTCTTAGTTGCATGCAAAAACAGTTTTTTAACATTTGTTTTTAAAACTTTGAGTTCCAAAATCTCTCCTGTCTTTTCTCCCCACCCACCCCCATTGAGAAGGCAAGCAATTCAATACATGTTATACATGTGAAGTTATGCAAAACACCTCTATAATCGTCATGTTGTGAAAGACTAGCTATATTTCCTTCCATCCTATCCCGTTCTCAGTTATTTCATTTCCTCCTTGGACCCTGTCCCTTTTCTAAAGGATTTGCTTCTGATTGCCCCCTCCACAAATCTGCCTTCCCTTCTATCATTCCCCCCTCTTAGCCTCTTCCATCCTACTTTCCTGTAGGGTAAGATACCCAATTGAGTGTGTATATTATTCCCTCTTTGAGCCAAATCTCATGAGAGTAAGGTTCACTCATTCTTTCTCACCTCCCTCCTCTTCCCCTCCATTGTGAAACGTTTTTCTTGCCTCTTTTGTGTGAGATAATTTACCCCATTCCATCTCTCCCTTTCTCCTCCCAATATATTCCTCTGTCACCCCTTAATTTTATCTTTTAGATACCATCCCTTTATATTGAACACTCCTGTGCACCATTTATGTATCTACCTACCTACCTATCTATCATCTATCTATCTATCTATCTATCTATCTATCTATCTATCTATCTATCTATCTATCTATCTATCTACCTATCTACCTACCTACCTACCTACCTACCTACCTACCTACCTACCTACCTATCTATCTATTTCCTCCAACTACCCTAATACTGAGAAAGGTCTCATGATTTACAAATATCATCTTTCCATGTAGTAATATAAACTGTTCAACTTTAATAAGTCTCATGATTTCTCTTTCCTGTTTACCTTTTCATGCTTCTCTTGACTCTTGTATTTGATTTCTTATATTTGAAAGTCAAATTTTCTATTCAGCTCTTGTCTTTTCAACAAGAATGCTTTTGAAAGTCCTCTATTTCATTGAATGTCTATTTTTTTCTTCTGAAGGATTATACTCAGTTTTGCTGGGTAGGTGATTCTTGCTTTTAATCCCAGCTCCTCTGACCACTGGAATATTATATTCCAAGTCCTTCAATCCCTTAATGTAGAAACTGTGTTATCCTGATTGTATTTCCCCAATGCTTGAATTATTTCTTTTTGGCTGCTTGCAATATTTGTTCCTTGACCTGGCTACTCTGGAGTTTGGCCACAATATTCCTAGGAGTTTTCCTTTCAGGATCTCTTTCCAGAGATGATCAGTGGATTCTTTCCATTTGTATTTCACCCTCTACTTCTAGAATATCTGGGCAGTTTTCCTTGATAATTTCTTGAAAGATGACACCTAGGCTCTTTTTTTGATCATGGCTTTCAGGTAGTCCAATAATTTTAAATTCTTTCTCCTGGATCTGTTTTCCAGGTCAGTGTTTTTTTTTTCCAGTGAGATATTTCACATTATCTTCTACTTTTTCAATCTTTTGGTTTCTTTTTTATAATTTCTTGATTTCTCATGATGTCATTAGTTTCCATTTGCTCCATTCTAATTTTGAAGGAATCACTTTTTTCATTGAAGTTTTGGACCTCCTTTGCCATTTGACCAAGTATGCTTTTTAAACCATTCTTCTCCTCATTGGCTTTTTGGATTTCTTTTGCCATTTGGGTTAGTCTACTTTTTAAGGTGTTATTTTCCTTAGTATTTTTTTTGGATCTCCTTTAGCAAGCTGTTGACTTGAATTATCACTCTCATTTCTCTCCCCAATTTTTCCTCTACTTCTCTTACTTGATTTTCAAACTCCTTTTTGAGTTCTTGCATGGCTTGTGGCCAATTCATCTTCTTCTTGGAGGCTCTTGATGTAGGAGCTTTGACTCTGCTGTCCTCCTCCGGTTGTATGCCCTGATCTTCCTTGTCACCAAAATAAGAGTCCATATTCTGAGTTCTTTTATAATGTTTACTCAACTTCCCATCCAAACAGTTGACGTTCTAACTCAATATGAAGGTAGAACTCTTGTTTCCAGGGGAAGTGGGTGTACTGTCCCAGGCTTCAGGGATTTTGCATCAGCTACTTGATCTGCACTGTCTGTGGGCCCAGAACTGTGGAAGCAGCCTCTGAATTTTGTGGGTTTTGTAGCTCTAGAATTTGTTTAGAGTCATTTTTAGAAGTATTTGGAGAGTTTTGGGGTAGAGTTCAGGGAAGTCCCTGCTTCTACTGCACCATCTTGGCTGTGCCCCCAGTAAAAAACAATTTTGAAAAGTATTTTTAGGTCATCTAGAAATTCTTGTGACAACTTGTTTATTCTTATGGCAACTGAGTGTATATATAAGGTAAATGAGACTGAGGACTCAAGGATTACACTGAAAATATGAGTAATGGGAAAGATTATAGTGCCATCAGCAGAAATACGGAAATTAGAAAGAGGGTTGGGATTAAGGCAAATGTAATGAGTTCAGTTATTGACGTGTTGATTTTTGGATATTTAGCTTGAAATGCCTGAAAGGTAATTTGTTGATGTGAGTTTGAAGCTTAGTAGAGAGACTAGGGCTAGATAACCAGATCTGAGAATTATCTACTTAGAAATGATAATTCAATTCATGAGATCTAATGAGGTCACAAAGAAAGAAAGTACAGATCAAAGATAGCCAAAGTTTGCATTGCAGAATATTCAAGACCATTAATGAGTATAATAAGGATGATAATGCAGTAAATGAGACTGGGAGGGAGTCAGATTGGCAAAAAGAAAATCAAGAAAGAACAGTGAGACAACCTCTGAGAGTAAAGAGATTTCACAGGAGAATATGATGAACAGTATCAAATACTGCAGAGAGGTTGAGAAGGATAAGACTTAGAAATGGAAGAAATGGAATTGTATAATTTCAGTGAGGGTCCAGTGAAGGAGAAGGATGAGAAGAAGGAGGAAGAGAAGAAGAAGGATGCTAAAGGAGAAGGAGAGGGTAGAGGCAGAAGAGGAGAAGGAAAATAAGGAGAATGAATAAATGAAGAAGGGAAGGAAGGAAGGAAACAAGTGTTTATTAAATAAGGCTAAGCACTTAACAAATATTACCTCAATTGAACCCCAGGATGACCTTGGGAAGTAGGTGCTATTATTATCCCTATTTTGCCTAGCTGCCATTAAACATCTATGTGTCTTAGCCAACTTCCGAAGGTGTTTTCTGTGTCATTAGAGGGAGATTCCCCAGTGGGAGTTACTTCATACTGGATTCTTTGCATACATATATTTAGGATTTAGAAGATGATCCCATCCAGAGATAAGGTTACAAGAGGACATATTTTGACTCAATCTAGAGAAAATTTGCTTAATCATTAGAAATACCAAAAAAAATGTTCTGAGTTTGAGTTTATTATTATTGAGTTTATATGCCCCAGGTGGATTCAATGAAAGGCTAGTTACTTACTGGAAATATTAAAGAGAGAATTCACTCTTCAAATAGTAGTTATATTAGATGACCTCTGATGTTCCTTCTAATTCTAAAATTAGAAGGGTAAAAGAATATTTAAAAAGAAAGGAAAACTGACCTCAGTGAATGCATATAGTGCCAATGAAAAGTTCTGTCTAAAAGAATAAGTTGGAAATGAAAATTTGAAGTTGTATACATCAAAGGAACAAATATCCTGGGCTCAGCTCACAGAGATGAAACCCAGCATTAGACCCTGTGGCCAAGGTAACTAACTCTAATCAGAAAGCAGTCTTATTTACTCTAACTTACCATTTAAGCATGATTAAGGAACATTCAAATTAATTAAGGATACAAATACCTTTTACTTTCAGAGAAATTACAAGAAGTTGCCTATTGCCAATCACTTGTGCAACCTCCATAATGTTTTCATCACAGTGTCTTATAAAGGGGACAGCTGGTTCTGGACAAAAGATACAGTGTTGATTGGATGATGGAAAGCATGGTGAACACAATATACTTCCTTCACCATGGGCAATATTATGTGATGCTATGTGACTTCAAATAATGGAACAATCCAATATTGTGTGAATTAACATGAAAAGTAACTCAAAGGGCAATGGAAAAAAAAAGCATGGAGGGGAAAAGCAGGCTGTAGTGGTGGCTTTCCTCCAGAAGTGCCATGAAGAACTTGGAGGACATGTATGACTAGGAAAAAAGGTTTCAACTGACAATGAAAATACGCAGTTGGGTGGCAAGTCTGACTTTTTAGTAGTGAAAGAACTAGAGTAATTGTTGTAGGACCACTGAGAGACATAGGAGATTTAATGTACAGTTGAGGGTAATAAAACACTTTAAAAGGGATACATCTATTAAGCAACGATGGACTGGAAAGTGGAACATGAGAAATCAAAAAGATAGTAGTAGTACTGCCTACTTATCTACGTCCACTTCTGAATTTCCATCTACTCTTCCATATATATCCTTAATATCTCATTAACTCTGTCCTCTCATTTTGGCATCACCATTGCTCCTCTTTTTCCTTCCCACCTTTCTCCACGAAGAAATAAGAGTGATAACCTTTTCTTGTAACAAATAAGTATAGTGAAGAAAAAAAATAATATAGTGGTCACATCCTAACATAAGGCTCATTCTCATCTTCCAGGCTGTCACCTCCCTGCCAAGAAGTAATAGGCATACTTTATCATCAGTCATTGTATTAATTGTTGCATTGATCAGAGTTCTTAAATATTTAACGGTTATTTCCTTTATGGTATCATACATATTGTTCTCCTGTATTTGCTCTCTTGCTTCTCTTTGAAAAAGTCACATAAAATCCATTCCTTCCTTTCTTCTCATTCTTTTCTTTACTCTCTGCAATATGGTTTCCAACATCAATATTCAACTGAGGCCGCTTTCCTCAGTTATCAACAATCTCTTTACAATCAAGAATAAGGGTTTTTTTCTCAGTCTTTACCCTTTGCCCCCTCTCTTCATGCTTTTTCAAGATACTGTTGGTCACCTTTTTTTCCATGTTACTCTTCTTCTAGTTTTTACAACACCACTACCTCCTGTTTCTCTTACCAGTCTGGCAACTTGTCCAGAGTTTCTTTTGGTGGATCTTAAACTAAGTCACATCAACTAATGCTGGTTGTTTTCTAAGATTCTGTTTTGGTCCCACATCTCTTCTTTCTCTGTACTATTGTATTTGGTGATTTCATTAGCTCCCAAGGATTCAATTATTATTTCTATGCTAATGATGCCAAAATCGGTTTATCCAGACCTAACCCTCTTTCCTAATATCTTGTCTCACATTTCCAACTGCTTATTGGACATATTGAACTAAACATCCTCTAAATATCTAAAATTCAGCATGTCTAAAATTGAATTCATTATCTTCTCCTAAGTCTCACTTTTTCTTGTCTTTCATATTATGTTTGAGGTACCACAATTCTTCCAGTCAACTAGTCTCAAAAACTAGATGGCATCCTTGACTCCTTGCTCCATATCACCCCCCTATATTTAATGTGTTGCCAAATCCTTTTTTGATTCTACTTTCAAAATTTCTTTTATATATGAAGAGGAAAAGAAAGTCTAGAATCAGGAAGTACCTTGACCGATTCCATATCACTAGAAAATGGCAAATCTAGGAATTAAACCTAGGTATTCAGATTTCAATTTCATCTTTTTCTTCTGTTTGTCATATATTGCCTGAAGAACTCAAACACTGCATCTACAATACAAAAAGAGGAAACAAATCTGTTGTAGAAAGGTGCTGGATAGGCAAAAGGAAGAACTTTCTGACAGTTACAGTTGTAAAACAGCTACATTATTGAAGTATGATAACATGATCATTTCTCTGGAAATTTTGTCAAGGAAACAAGAAGAGCTCCAAACTTTTAGAAATGGTATACACTTAATCTGGCAAGGGACAGAAAGATGGAATGGATAGATGGCCTTTCATTACTCTTTTCAATCCTGTAGATTTTCAAGCCTGGGGGTAACAGTGATGATGGGCCACATCAGTCTACAAAGATTTCTACATTCACTAATAATCCCAAGACACAGCTTTTAGAGAAGACATTATCTCACTTTGCTAGCACTATTTTGAAGTCGATGACATTATGCCCCTTTTACTCACGGAAACAGAGGCAAAATTTGTTATACATTTCTGCCTGACTTCTTCTTCAAGGTTATTCAAGCTATCCCTGCCTTCTGTTCTCACATTAGAACTTAATCTACCATTCCACACCTAAAGATCAATTTTCTTGGAAGGGATTTTTAGAAAATCACTTATTTCAGAGTGTTGTTTCTTAGCAATTATCAGCAAAGGTCTGCTTTCAAAATCTATCTTCTGAAGAGAGCTATATGGGGAAAAGAATTTCATTAGGCTGATGGTACAGAAATGTTTATCATCATTCTAGATATAGGTGTTTATAAAGGAATAGTTAACATTCATTACATTCTAAGTATCATTTTCAAAAGTAGAAGCTGCTTAATAATGGCTGACATATGAATATCTGTCATTGCTTTCATTTTCCAAAACTTTTTAAAAATACCACTATTCCAATTAACACATATTAATTATCTATCAGAAGAATGGAAATGTATACTTTGTAAAACAGGGTTAATATCACCATCCATATAAAAATTGATTTGGGGGCTACGACCTAATCCTTAGTAGATCTGGCCAATTCATAATAACAAAGTAGAGTGGAGAAAAGGAAGAGGGAAAAGAAGGAAGGGAGGAAAGAAAGAAAAAAGAAAGAAAGAAAGAGGAAGAAAAAAGAAAGAAGGAAAGAAAAGAAAGGAGGAAAGAAAGAAAGAAAAAGAAAGAAAGCGGGAGGAAAAAGTCTGATAGATTTTCAAAAAGCAGTTTATAGTTAACGTCTTACCTCTGGATGCTATTAATAGAACAATATTCACAACAGTACAGTGCCAAGTTGTATTTTCCTCATTTTATGAATGAGGAAATTTAAGTCAGAGAGGGAACTTTGCCATTTGTCATCTGTGTGACCTTAGGCAAATTAGGATACAAATTCAGACCTTCTCACTCTAAATCAGTTTCTTTTCCTTACTATTTTACAATCAAGACTACTGAAGTGAATGGACTCAGAGGGGAGAAAACTCATTGAATCCCAGAGTTGAAGGTTTCTTACCCCAACTTGTATCTGAATAAAAATTGTCTCAACATCCCTAATCAGGTTATGAGGGCCAAAATCAATAAACAGGTCTATGTAGAAGGCATTCTATCACCCAGAGCCTGCTCTGAAGGAGATTACAATTGACAAGGAAGAAGCCACATATGCCAAAAAATTCCAAAAAAGTCAGTGAAATAATTTTTAAAAAAGATTCAGCCAAAATGATATGAGAAATGCGAGGAGATTGGGAACGCTTTTACATAGGGAAAGGGTAGAGAGAAGAGTGCTGGTCTTAAAACCAGAAAGTCCCAAGTTCAAATCTCTTTTTCAGACACTTACTAGCTATGTGACCTCGGGTAAGTCACTTACCCTCTGTCTGTCTCAGTTGCCTCATATGTAAAATATAGATAATAGTACCTACATCTCACAGTTGTGAAGACAGAATGAGATTATATTTATAATGTACTTTGCAAAGATAATGAGCTAAGTAAATGTTCCCTATCTTTATAATTTCATATGTAGGAACTATCATTTAAGGGAAGACCTCTCTTCTCTCTTCAGGAAAAACCTGGATATAGGATGATTGTCTGCATTATCCTCCCACTATCACTCTCTTCTTCTTTCCCCATATTATCTATGAAAGATTTGTTTAAAGAATTGACCGAGGATTGCAAGATGAGAAGGCATGAATGCATTATAATCAGTATCAATGAAGAAAATGCTCACAGCAAAGAGATTACACATCTGTTGAAGTGAGTGTAAAACTCATAAAGACCCCCAAAGCCTTAACAATTCCTGAAGCTTAATTTATAAGAGAGGAATCTTAGAATCTACAACACCTAGATAGAGGAACTTTGTCAGACTACAGAAATTCATCCAAGAACTCATTCATTGTGACCAAGCAGAATTTATACCAGCCATGCAACGATGGTTCAACATTAGCAAAACAACATAATTAATCATATTTGAGACAAAAACAGCTAAAACCACGTAATTATCTTATTAGATGCAGAAAAATCTTTAGCAACGTGTAACCCTGGCTTGTGTATGACTACAAAAGATAGTCATAGAGGGGTGTTTAAAAATATCATCAAAAACATTTCTCTAACACCCAATTTAAGCAACACATGAAATAGGTCACACTTATGATACCAAGTAGAATTTATATAGGCCTTTAAGATTTGCAAAATGCTTTATAAACATTATCTCATTGTATTCTCACAACAACTCTGGGAGGTAAATGCTTTTGTCATCTCTGTTTTTCAGATGAGGAAACAGGCCCAGGGTCATGCAGCTGGTAAGTGTCTGTGACTGGATTTGTTTTCTGGTTTTCCTCTTTCCATCTCCAGGTCTCTATCCACCATGCCTTCTATTTGCCTACTAGAATCTTTCTCAATAATACGCAAGTAGAACAAGGATTTCCACTCTCCTCACCATGGTTTTATATACTTCTAATAATAGCAATAGGCAGGAGAATGAAATTAAAGGTGTGAGAATATGTAAAAAAAGAAATTAGAATTATCTCTATTTGCTGATGACATGACATTTTACTTAGAAAATCCTAGGGAATCAGTAAAGATACTGAGACATTAGTCTTAGTTAGAAAGCTACAAACAGAAAGCTACAAAAATGAAATTCCTTTACACGTGTCATTATAACAAAATCCAAGGGGTAATAATAAAAAGAAAATACCATTTAAAATAACTACAAAATATATTAAATATTCAGTAGTCAATTTACCAAAGCACACAAAATCCTTGAAAAGATTCAATTACAAAGTTCTTTAAAAAAAGTAGCTAGAGAAATATGCATTACCAATGGCCTGTTCATGCCAATATAATAAAAATGATAACACTTTATAGGGAGTGGGAGGAGAAAAATTGAAAAAAATTTAGTTTAATAATTTAAAATGGTATCAAGAAAAAATTTAAATGATGTGCAACAGCTGATATCTAATGAGCATCAGCTAAGACTTAGTGAGAACGAGCCAACAGCTAACTGAAAGCAACTAGGGTGATGAAAGGACTTGAGTGTAAAAGACAATGTTATTTATGGTCTTTTGGACCAAAGACTAGGGCTGGCTATGATAATCCTCACTTTCCCCAGAAGAACTGATGGTTCTCTAGGATGTCATCCTAAAGAAAAAGTTCCCAGAAGGTTGACCCTCACTTTAATATTATGTGGCTTACAATATCTTTGTCCTTAGACTCCACAAACAAATAGATGTTGAAATAGAAATTAATAGCATTTTTTGAGATAATGGAGAAATGACCTTTTCTAAGGCATAAGAGATGAATTCTTCAATTCTAAAATGTAAACTTCTTCAGAGTAGGGTTTGAGTCTTATAGAAGAAGTGTAAGTATATTGTACATCAGTAACTTTATAAATATGTTCATACATGTCTACATACATGTTACATAAAACATGTGTTTATCCACACACGATAAAGTCATTTATATTTGGTCTTAGCCACTGATATTGGGGGGAAGGGAATAAGGAATTCTTTTTTGCACATATTGAATTTGAGTTACCTATGGGATATCTAAATAAACAGTGGTTGATATGGTTAGATTCATACTTTAGGATTATTACTTTGGAAGTTGTAAGAAGGAGGATAAGTTGGAGAGAGAAAAAAATTGAAATTTAAATATGTAGTAAATGTGAATTTTCTTTGTATATTTCTCATTTTAGTATCTGGACTACTAAATAGATTAACTATGCTTGACTCAAAGTATTTCTTGGTGTTGCTGTTGTTGCTGTTCTATCTGTATTTTTCAGTCATGTCCAGTCTTTTGTGACTCAGTTTGGGGTTTTCTTGGAAAAGACACTGTAGTGGTTTGCCATTTCCTTCTCCAACTCATTTTACAGATGAGAAAACGGAGGCAAACTGGGTTAAGTGACTTTGCCCAGAGTCAAATTTGTAAATGTCTAAGCCAAAGTTAGCAAGTGTCTGAAGCTAGATTTGAACTCAGGAAGATAAGTCTTCCTGACTAAGTCCAGCACTCTATTCACTGTGCTACCTAGCTGCCCTTTCTTGGTGATAAGTGGGATTAACAATTTGAAAAGAATGAGGAGAGGAAAGAGGAAGAGTATGTAGAGTGAGTGCTGATAACTGGAGAAGAGAAGGGTTCTAGAAGTTAACATTCATCTTGGATGGGGCACTCGATGTCATCTTTCCACAGGAAACTGGTGGAATTTATCGAAAATGATATGAAGCTAGGAGTTACATGAGAAGTAGCCAGATTGTGGAAAGAGAGGGAATAAAAATGTGCTTCAAATACCCTCATCTCTTTTGAACAGCAAGGAGCAAGAAGCTAAGGTAGCATCCAAGAGCAGGAAACAGAAAGCCTTTACCAGACAAGACCTTATCTACCATAAGTAACTATGAGAATAATTGTTGTTTGTAAGATTTCTGTTTTTTTCTCTGTTAAGTAAAAATTCCTCTGTAATATTTCAAATTGAATTTTTGCAAGTAGTACGTTGTCCTCTATATAGCATGGAAGAAGGTACCAGGCATACACTTTGCAGAGTTTTATTTTTGTGATATACACATACATACCCATACCCACACAGTTATCACTATATACATATGTATTGATTTGTTGGAATATATATATATATTTATAATATATACTACTATGATATGTAATAGAATTGTAAAATATAATCAAAATATAAAATATTTATTATTAATATACGATACATAATTATATATTATATTACATATCATATAACAATGTGTTATTATATTTCATTTTGTTTTTAGTTGTTTTTCAGTCATGCCCTGCTCCTTGCGACCCCCTTTGGGGTTATTTTTGCAAAGATACTTCATTGGATTGCCATTTCCTTCTCTAGCTAATTTAACAGATAAGGAAACTGAGGCAAACAATTAAATTACTTGCCCAGGGTCACACAGATATTAATTGTTTGAAGTTGCATTTGAACTCTGGTCTTCCAGTTTTAGAGTGATGGTGACAGACTGACTAAAAAGAGAGTTGAGGGGGCTAATCTAAAGAAAGTTTGGCAATACAACAAAATCATCCACAGGCATTCAAAGATAAAATGGAAGACTACAGACAAAAGAATAAATGCAGATTGCAAAAAGAATGACAAAAATTGTTTTTTTTATTCAATGCAGGTGGAATTACCTTTGGACTTTAACATCGTGGTACCTGGGATGCTCACAAGGAGGATAGGCATGGCACTAAAGATGATAACAATGGGAAGAACAGCCATATTGGATAAAGTGATTGTAGAGGAGAGTCATAATGGAAAAACACAACTATGATGGCATTGGCAGACCAATTTTCAAAGTAGTCTAAGTAGAGGAAGGTACCAAAAGTATGTAAAAACCCTGAGACCTTATTGATATCAATAAAAACATGACAGAAAACCAACCATCAATGACCTGCATGCCTGCTTTTCCTTCTGTTAAATATTTATCTTTGCTGCAAAAAAACTATAAAATAAGATTTTGTTCTACTGGACCAATTTTTGGAGCCAACAAATAATAAACATAATGGGGTCTTATGCTTTCTACATCTTTCATTTATTTTCTCATAGTAAATATGTTGTTCAGTGTTAAATATCTCCTGTAAAAGTCTGCATTTGGTTCCCTACCTTATCTAGAATATTAATGAATTGTGTATAGATTCCTGGATAGATTCCATATAGATAGGAGAGAAGGAATGTTGGTTGATATAGATGGTCACTTTTTTTTTGTTTTTAATAAGGTTCAAAGGTATTTTCTATGCCTTCAAGACCTCAATCTCTTTGTAGCATTCCATTAATGCCTTTGTAATTGTGTGGCCTCCAAAGTACCATGATTTGGAACATTTCACCTTCGAGGCTATGGATTTGACAAAGTTTAAAAGTTGTGTTGAAATGAACACGATAAACTCCCATTAAAGAAGACTCCTCTTTTTCTTTTCGGCAAAACTCTTTAATTAGTGGGTTTTATCTTATCGTTTCACCTCGCATACCATGCCACATACCCATACACTATTGTTTCCTCATGTAATTCAAGAGTAAGTCAGGAGGAAGGAGAATGAAGGGGCAAGGGAAGTACCTATATCCTCTTTACTGTGTTCTCCCATAATAAGGTTACTCATTCTCAGTTTTTTCCACTTTGGTGGCTCATTTTCCTATGAGCCAAGTTTTTCTTTTTCTTTTTTCTTGATGAATCATTCAAATCATAGGAGTTCTGGCTCTTAGAGCTGATTCCTCAGCCACAGAGGATAATTAGCCCCTCTGAGCTCCCTCCTTAGCAGTCAGCCATATTTATCCAACTTGCTCAGCTTAAATAAATTCTAGATCAAACTTTGCAAAACAAGGTCCAGAGAAGGTCCTTCTTTAAGGATGGACTTCCTGTTGGCCGTGGCCCAACTTGCTAGTAATGGTTTTTGCTTAAGCAAATTCATGCTGAAATCTGAATGGAAGGAAGTTCTCCCATCCAGGTATTTGGATTAAGCGACTGGGAAACCAGCTGAACTGTATTTCATTCTTTACTTGCTAATGTCCTCTCCACCATACATTCTATCTCCCATTTGCCAACAGCAATTGGTTGGGTTTTATACTAGACAGTTTTTATGTCCTGTTTACCTGGAGAAGAAATAATAGAGAACTCAAACTACGGGTTAGATTATAAACAATTGAAATTTCCATGTTGGTGGTGGAGTAAAGGTAGGACCTCCCTTGAGCTCTTCCTCAAACTCCTTAAAATATCTTTAAATAAAGACTCCAAAAAACTGTAGAGTGACTGAACCCACATTTGGTAGGGTACGAAAGAGTTCTAGCCCAAGACAGCTTAGAAGGGAATGTCTGTGGCACCAGGGTGAGAGAGGAACACGGTCTAGCACAGGCTGCACTGACAAACATTGAAGACTGGGTCCCATTAGACCAGTAGCAGGCTTCAGGGCAATTGAATCAGTGGCAGCCATAGTGGTTTCCAGACTTCTCAGTCCATAGATGGTAAGGGGATCTGACAGTGGATCAGAAGGATATTTACAGATATTTTCTGGCACCATGGACAGCACTCCATTGCATTGCCTATATTTGAATCAGGATGACAGTCCTGGTTTTAGTCTCATGGTGAGGAGGAGTGATAGTACAGCAGAGATTGCAGCCACTGGGGAACAGGAACCCTGACGACAATTCCAGGGTTGAAGAGGGTACTTGTGGTCACTCACAAACCAGTGCTCAGTACAGAAGAGTAGAAAACTCACCTCTCACTAAATCATATCACCTTGGAAGAATCAAAACTTGCAGGTCCCCAGAATTACCACTGAAAACAGCCACACAAGAAACCTGAATCTTAGGAGGGTACTCCCTCCACATGGGAGGCAGAGCCTCTTTAGGGTAGAGTTAAAGGTCAAGAAATAGTTTAGAAAAAGCAAACAAACTAGGTATAGATCAATGCCTGACACTGTAAACAACAACAAAGTCCAAATGGGTACATGATCTAGGTATAAAGATTGATACTATGGACAAAAAGTGTCTTATAGTTGTGTTCATATAGTCCCTGGGTTTGTTTTGGCAGGTAAATGCCCAAATATTTTATAGTGTCTAACCTAGCTTTAAATGGGATTTCTCTTTCTATCTCTTGCTGCTGGGCTTTGTTACTAATATAGAGAAATGCAGAAGATTTGTGTGGGTTTATTTTGTAACCTGCAACTTTGCCAAAGTTGTTTATTATTTCAAGTAGTTTTTTACTTGAATCTCTGGGATTTTCTAAGTATATTATCATATCATCTGCAAAGAGTGATAAATTAGTTTCTTCTTTGCATTTCTAATTCCTTTAATTTCTTTATCTTGTCTAATTGTTATAGTTAACATTTCTAGTACCATATTGAATAATAGTGGTGATAATGAATATCCTTGTTTCACCCCTGATCTTATTGGAAATTCATCTAGCTTATCTCCATTGCATATAATGCTTGCTGAAGGTTTTAGATAGATACTGCTTATTATTTTGTGGATAGTTCCCTATGCTCTCCAGTGTTTTTTAATAGAAGTGGGTGTTGTATTGTCAAAAGCTTTTTCTGCATCTATTGAAATAATCATGTGGTTTCTGTTAGTTTTGTTGTTGATGTGATCTATAATGCTAATAGTTTTACTAATATTGAACCAGCCCTGCATTCCTGGTATGAATCCTACCTCATCATAATGTATTATTCTCATGATAAGTTGTAGTACTCTTTTTGCTAAAATCTTACTTAAAATTTTTGCATCTATTTTCATTAGAGAAATTGGTCTATAATTTTCTTTTGCTATTTTGTCTCTTCCTGGTTTAGGTATCAAGACCATATTTGCATTGCAGAAAGAATTTGGGAGTCCTCCTTCTTCCCCAATTATCTCAAATAGTCTATATAATATTGGAATTAACTGTTCTTTAAATATTTGATAGAATTCACCTGTAAATCCATCTAGCCCTGGAGATTTTTTCCTAGGGAGTTCACTGATGGCTTGTTCAATTTCTTTTTCTGAGATGGGGTTGTTTAAGTATTCAACTTCCTCTTCTGTTAATCTAGGCAATTTATATTTTTTTAAAACACTCATCCATCTCATTTAGATTGTCAAATTTATGGGCATAAAGTTGGGCAAAGTAATTTCTAATTATTGTTTTAATTTCCTCCTCATTGGAGGTGAGTTCACCCCTTGCATTTTTGATATTGGTAATTTGGTTTTCTTCTTTCTTTTTTAAATCAAATTGACCAAAGGTTTATCAATTTTATTAGATTTTTCATAAAACCAACTATTAGTTTTATTTATTAGTTGAATAGTTTCCTTAATTTCAATTTTATTGATTTCTCCTTTGGTTTTCAATATTTCTAATTTGGTATTTACTTGGGAATTTTCAATTTGTTCTCTTTCTAGCTTTTCCAGATGCATGCCCAAGTCATTGATCTCCTCTTTCTTTATTTTATTCATGTAGGTATTCAAAGATATAAAGCTTCCCCTAAGAACTGCTTTTGCAGCATCCCATAAGATTTGGTAGGTTGTCTCATTATTGTCATTCTCTTGAATGAAGTTGTTGATTGTTTCTATGATTTATTGTTTTACCCACTCCTTCTTTAGGATTAGATTATTTAGTTTCCAATTAATTTTTGGTTTATCTTTCCATGGCCTTTTATTACATATAATTTTTATTGCATTATGATCTGAGAAGGATGCATTGACTATCTCTGCCTTTATGCACTGGATTGTGAGGTTTATATGCCCTAGAACATGGTCAGTTTTTGCATATGTGCCATGTACCACTGAGAAAAAGGTGTATTCCTTTCTATCCCTATTCACTTTCCTCCAGAGATCTATCAAACGTACCTTATCCAGATTTTTATTCACCTCGTTAACTTCTTGTTTATTTTAAAGTAAGATTTATAAAGTTCAGAGAGGAGCAGGTTGAGGTCTTCCACTAATGTAGTTTTGCTGTCCATTTCTTCTTGCACTTCCCCAACCTCTCCTCTAAGAATTTAGATGCTATACCACTTGGAGCATACATGTTTAGTAATGATATTGCTTCATTATCTATGGTGCCTTTTAGCAGGATATACTTTCCTTCCTTATCTCTTTTAATTAGATCTATTTCTGCTTTTGCTTTGTCTAAAATTAGGATTGCTACCCCTGCTTTTCTTACATCAGCTGAAGCACAAAATATTCTGCTCCAACCCTTTACCTTTAACTTGTGTGTATCCCCCCCCTCCCCGTTTCAAATGTGTTTGTTGTAAACAACATATTGTTGGATTATGACTTTTAATCCTTTCTGCTGTCTCTGTTTTATGGGAGAGGTCATTCCATTCATATTCACAGTTACGATTACAATCTGTGTCTTCCCCTCCATCCTCTTTCCCACCATTTGTACTTTTAGTTCTCCCATCTCCCTTCCCCTCCTCAATAGAGTTTTTATTTTTGATCACCACCTCCCGCAGTCTTCCCTTCCTTCTTTCAGCCCCCCTCCCTTTTACTCCCCTTTATCCTTACTACTTCTTGCCCCCTTTTAGCTTTCCCTCCCTTTTCTTCACCCTTCTTCTCCTACTGCCTATATAGCTAGTTAGATTTTTATACTTAATTAAGTTTATTGTTCCCTCCTTGAACCAAATCTGATGAGAGTATCTCTCAAACAATGCTACTCTCCCTCCCCTCTTTCCCTTCCCTATAATATAATTTTGTACTTCTTCCTGTGATGTAATTTATGATTTTCTGTTTCCTCCTTTTTACATCTCCTGTTACAAACACTTCGCATGTTTGAATCACATTTTTATCATCACATCATTTACTTTATACCCGTTCCCTCTATCTATGTATATATCCCTTTTATACTTCACAATAGATGTACAATTCTCAAGATTAAAATGTATCATCTTCCCCTATAGGGATGTAAACAGTTTGTCCAAATTGAGTAACAAATTTTTCTTTTCCCCTGTTTACCTTTTTATTTCTCTCTTGAGACCGGAGTTTGGAGATCGAATTTTCTATTGAGTTCTGGCCTTTTTCTCAGGAAGGTCTGGAAATCCCTTATTTCATTGAATACCCATCTCCTTGCTTGAAATGTTATGCTGAACTTTGCTAGGTAATTGATCCTTGGTTGTAGTTCCAGCTCCTTTGCCTTACAGAATATCAGATTCCAATTCCTTTGATCTTTTAATGTAGAAGCTGCAAGGTCCTGTGTGATCCTGACTATAGCTCCTTGATATTTGAATAGTTTCTTTCTTGCTGCCTGTAGTATTTTCTCCTTCACTTGATAGTTCTGGAATTTGGCAACAATATTTCTTGGTGCTTTTAGTTTGGGATCCCTTTCAGGAGGTGAATGGTAGATTCTTTTGATAACTATTTTGCCCTCTGGATCTAGCACTTCTGGATAGTTTTCCTTGATAATTTCTTGGAACATATTGTCCAGACTCTATTTTTAATCATGGTTTTCTGGTAGGCCAATAATTCTTAAATTTTCTCTCTTGGATGTATTTTCCAAGTCAGTTGTTTTTCCAATGAAATATTTTACATTTTCTTCTATCTTTTCATTCTTTAGATTTTGTTTGACTGATTCTTGGTGTCTCATTGAGTCATTAGCTTCTACTTGTCCAATGCTAATTTTCATCAAATTGTTTTCTTCAGTTAACTTTTGCATCTTCTTTTCCATCTGTCCA
Source organism: Notamacropus eugenii (assembly GCF_028372415.1). Lineage (NCBI taxonomy): Eukaryota > Metazoa > Chordata > Mammalia > Diprotodontia > Macropodidae > Notamacropus > Notamacropus eugenii. Next base: position 601,388,670 of record NC_092872.1, on the reverse strand, counting down.
ATTATTCCTTTTATGTAATTATTTTCTCCAGTAAGTTTTTGTACTTCCTTTCCTATTTGTCCAATTTTCCGAGTTAGGTTTTGTGCTTCTTTTTCCATTTGTTCAATTTTCCTTTTTAGAGATCTGTTCTCATCAGTGAATTCTTTTTTCATACTTTGAAAATCATTGGCCATTTTTTCTTCTATTTCCTTCTTAAGCTGTTCCAACAGTGCTCTCTGTGCATGTGAGCAATTCATAGTCCCTTATGAAGTTTCAGATGGGAGTACAGTCTCAATACTGACCTCTTTGGTAATTGTGTTTTGGTCCTTGTCTCCATAGAAAGATTCTATGGTCTTTTCCCTCCTCCTTTGCTTCTTGCTCATGATGGTGAGGCTTTGTGTGTTGTGGCTTTTGGTTCTTCCAGTTTGAAGCTGGAGAATCTGTTGTTGAGCTGCTGGTATGGTAAAGCTAAGGGCAGTGCCTTTGTTTTTCCTTTTGTTTTGTATTTCGCAGCTTAGCCCTGGGGCTAGCTTGTAAAGTGTAGGGGAGGGGTGGTCTGGTCATGGGAGATCTCCTCAGCTGAGCTAGAGCACAGGTAAACACAGCTCACACCTGGGTCCCAGTGCAAGTTTATACCCCCTCTGTGGTTCCTCTCCTAGCTCCTTTCCTACTGGTTAGCCCCTGCCACAGTAAGAGGAATACCCCTTAGCTATTTTCCTAGCCTCAAGTGCTATGAGACTGTTTGCCCCTTCAGCTGTTTCCAGTGATCCAGAATTTTTCTGGGGAAATATTTTATGGCTCTTTTGAGGTCATAAAGGGGAGAGGGAGAGAGCATTTACCTGTCACTCTGCCATTTTGGCTCCCGGAAGATCAAGTAGGCGACTTACAGATATTTAATCTGTGTGCTGAAATTCTCGGGAGCAGCTGCAGCTAATATCTGGAGCTCAGCGGCTATCACTCATTTGGCCCCTGCTGGTCTCCTGCCCTGGGCTGCCACTCTGCCTTTCCCCTATGCTGCTGCTGCCTGAGGCTGCCCTGGGAATTTCTTTTTTTTCTTTTTCTTTTTTTTGAAGCTTAATATGTATTTATTAATTGATTGCTCATATTCCATCCACTGATTAAAAAGCAGTTCCTCCACGTCTTGCTACATTCTCTTCATGAGTTTTGCATATTATCACTTTGTTATCAGCATTCTAGAAACAACCCTTTCTGAGTTTAGTACATTGATCTTCAGATGACAGACACAGTCTCCTTGGTGGGCCCATACCTAAATCCTTTCTAGCATGTAAACCACTGGCATTATCAGTCCACTCTGAGATTTAAGCATCTCTTACATATTACAGTGAAGCGATGGAGATGGGTCTGCTGACAGCTATATTGAGGCCTTTACTGCTTCCTTCTCCACATGTTCATGCTCTCAACCTTCAAACCAATAGATTCCCACCCTGGGAATTTCTTGCCTGGCCGTGCTGCTGCTCGATGCACTGCACTGTGTGATGTGGGCTCACCCCTGTGGAACAGATCCTTCCTGTAGATCTTCCAGTCTGTCCTGGCCTGTGAATCTGCCACAGTCTGTCTCCTATTGGATTCTGCACCTCTATAATTTGGTCAGATTCTCTTTTTAGAGGTATCTAAATGAGTTTGTCTAGAAGCTTAAGTGAGTAGCTGCTCTCACTCCACCATCTTGGCTCTGCTCCCTTAGCATTCACCTTCTAACCAGTCTCTCTAACTTCAGTATTTTTTTCCCCTTCAATAAATTCTGTACTTAGGTTCAAGAATTTTTTAATAGTATATTACATTTAATAGTATATTATATATACATATAATTATTTCATAAGCCTGCTCAAAAGCCTTCCAATGACCTTATTAGCTTTATCAACCACCATTATTAGATGCTAATAATTCAACAAAGGTAAGGTTTTCTGATAGCAACAATCCAAAGAGATTTTATGATTCCCTGAAAGCTATTTATGGACCCAAAACATATGATGCATCACAACTACTCAGGGGTGATGGAGCCACATTGATTAGTGATAAGGACATGATCCTGGAGAAATGGGCTGAATACTTCCATAGTGTTCTCAACAGACCATTATCAATCAATGCTGAGGCCATTGACCATTTACCTCAGGTTGAAATCAATCCCTCCTTAGATAAACTTTCAACAGAAGAAGAGGTTTTGAGTGCCATTAGGCTCCTTTCATGTGGCAGACATGGTTCTGATTCTATTCCAGCTGAGATCTACAAAGTAGGGGGAACACTGCTCATACAAAAGCTGACTAAAATATTCTAGGTTATATGGTAAGAGGAGGTTATCACCTAGGAGTTCAAGGACGTCTCCATTGTCCATTTCTATAAAGTTAAAGGGAATAGATTGTCCTGTGACAATTATAGAGGGATCTCTCTCTTAGTCATTGCTGATAAGATTCTTGCTAGAGTCCTCCTAAATAGGTTGATCCTTCACTTGGAAGATGGTTATATACCTAAGAGTCAGTATGTCTTCAGAAATGGCTGAGGAACAGTCAATATGGTGTTTGCTGCTCAGCAACTTCAGAAGAAATGCCAAGAACCAAACCAACCAAGATCTGACCAAGGCCTTTGACACTGTTAGTCATGAGAGCTTATGGAAAATTATGTCAAAATTTGATGGCCCCAAGTTCATCAGCATTGTAGATCAATTTCATGATGGCATGTTTGCCCAGGTTCTGGATAGTGGACAATGCTCTCGTGTCTTCCCAATCACCAATGGAGTGAAACAGGGCTGTGTGTTTGTTCCCATGCTTTTTACCATGATGTTTTCAGTCATTTTGTGAAATGCTTTCAGTGAGGATGAACAAGGCATCAATATCAACTACCATACTGATGGTAGGTTCTTTAATTTGAAAAGACTACAAGCAAAGACCAAAGTGGAGGGAGTGTTGGTGCATGATTTTCTGTTTGCAGATGATTATGCATCAGTGCAGCCTGTGAAGCTGAGATGCAGCAAAATATGTATCAATTCTCTGCTGCCTGTGCTGATTTTTTGGATACTGTTGTGATAATTTAAATGGGAAGATCTTTCCTATTCATTAATAGGACCACGTGGCCTGCCTGGGTCATGTGGAAGTCTGAATCACATGGAACCCGTGGTGTGTGGAGTTTGCTGAATGGGTGAAACAGGAAGTGTGGGACAGGAGGAGGTGGAGCTAGAAGAGAGCTGAGAGAATATTTGATCAGAGAGCAGTCAGAACTGAAGGATGCAGACAAGCACACAGCTGACTGTGAGTGAGAGAAGGGTATTTTGTTTACAGGAGTCTGCTTTTGATTTGTTTAAGAGAGCTGGTTTGTGGGAAGCCTAGCAGAGGGAAGACTTGGTGATGATGTTGCCCTCTGCGTTGTTTTTGTGTATGGATGTCTTTGTTAGTATAATGGATTTGGCTTTCTGGTATCTGAATAAATGTTTTGGTTCTGTCTTCCATGTGGAGAGTCTGTTGTATTTCAAGATTCACGATTGCACTGGCATATTTATGGCCACTGTTGGTGCTGTGAATATCACATTGATGCTACAAATGGCACCAGGCATGGGACTTTATTTGGAGGCAGGAATACTTTGCAGGAAGAAATGGATATCCCAGGGTGGGAGAATTTGCCTCATTCCTCCCTAGCAAGACAATGGGCTAAAAGCACAAGGCTCTGCCAAAACTGGGAACGAAGCCTACAGAAGGGAGAACCCAGAGACTTAGAAAGATATTTGCAGGGAATGCCAATAGAACAGGGGAAACAACTGGCAAGGGTATGTAGGAGAGGCTGGGCCTTGCTGAAAAGTTATCATCTTATAAGTAAAGGCAGAGATAAACTGTGGAAGAGAAAGCTCAGATGGAAAGGGAGTTGGCTGATTTGCATGAGAAGCTTTTTATCCTTCAGTGTTCAAACTCTCACTTAGAAGAGCAAGCTAGAAAGTCTCAGGTGGTAAGAAGAAAAAGCTGTTGTTAGTTTAGTTCACAGAAAAGAAGCAAAAGGTGAATGCAGCCCTTGCACAGGCTGGGCTTGACTGGGGCCCAAACACAGGCCAGGAACAAATGAGGAAGGAGAATGAAACACTATGAAAAAAGCAGGAGAATCAGGGCCCCCCCCACAGTGTTTTGGAGAGTTAATAATTGATAATTACTCAGTAGGAAGTTTCAGATATTTTGAGTCAGTTGACTCAAAATGGGAGATTCATTGGTATCTGAGAAGGTGAGAATCAGTGAAAACGATAAATTTCCTCAGAAGAGAAGAGTAAATAGCCAGCAGATTCAAAGTCAGAATAGATTGATAAGAAAAGAATTGTTTACTTTTCTATTGAGAGCAGGGGTAGATTTTGGAAGAACAGATGACATTCCACCTAATAAACTATATAAAAAGTTTCAAGGAAAGAGGCTTAATACTAGCCTGAGCAGGGAGACGAGAACTGCCCCTGCAGATCCTCCTGAAACATTATATCCAAGTTTGTCACACCTGCAGGGAGAATGGGAGGTTGACCAGGCCCCAGCTCAGGTTAAAGAAAGTATATCTCTAGCCAGAATGATGACCCCAAAATTGCAAATTAGAAAAGAGTTAACAACAATGAATGAGACATAATAGTAGGTTCATGGACCCCAGAAGCATGGCTGATCCTATTTAACCTGCTTCTGGTTATTGTCTCCTTGTTTTGGGATTTTTTTTGGCTTTTCGTTCTGTTCACCTTGTTTGTCAAATTTGTTTTCTGCAGGCTTAGTACCCTCCACATACAGATGCCTGATTACTTAAGCCAGTAAGTAATGATTACTGATTACTTAAGCCAGATGTCCACAACTGTGATGTGTCACCCTGGAGCTGGTGTTGACCAAGTTCTGGATACCAGCTAAAGAACTGACCTCTCAAATGGGACCTCTTGGAGCAGGGGCAGCTCCAAGTCCAATTTTAGCAAGAAGTAACCATAGAAGAACAGATCTTCATCCCTTATCCCAAGATTTTAGGCCCTATTTTTTCAAGAGGGGAATAATGGAGTGCTTGTACTCAAGCCACACCCTGAGATATTGTTTTGTATGCTTATTTTCTGTTATCACTGCTAAAGTTCTGTTGATATCAGTTGCTCCATTGACCTATATAATGGATAACAAAGATCTTGGGGTTGAATGTATTGAAAATGCATTTTTGCTTATTGTTAATATAATTTTGCTTCTTAAAGGAATGATCTTTCCCACACATTAATAGTCCCATGTGAGCTGCTTAAGTCACATGGAAGCCTGAGTCACATGAGTCTAAATCACATGGAAGAGGAAAGGGTGAAGCAGGAAGAGGCAGAGCTGGAGCAGAGCTGAGAGGAGATTTTTGGTCAGAGCAGTTAGAACTGAGGGAGAGAGAGGAGGCGGATAGTTAGGCTCATGAGAGTTTGTTTGTGGGAAGGCTCCAGCAGGGCAGGGAGGCTTGGGAATGACTTTGTCCCCAGCACTCATAATGGATATTGACTTCTTAGCTACTGGGACAGATTTGGCTTTCTGGTTTGGAGATTTGACTTTCTGGTGTCTGAATGAATGTTTTTCTTCTGCCTTCTATATGGAGAGTCTGTTATGCTTTGCAATTCTTAACTAAGCTGGCATATTCATTGCTATGAATATTGCCTGGGCAGTATAGATATACACACATAAACTGATAATCAATACAATGAGACAAGCTAAAATGTCAAATGATTGGTAGAGGGATGTAACTAGAGTTTAGAGTAAGAAGTCACTGAGTACTGAAGGAGTCAGTGAAGGTTTCACTTCGGGATATAAGAACTGGCTTGATATCATTTATTACCTTTTCATTTGTTTAGGTAAACTCTAGAAGCAGTATAGCATAATGGTTAGAGTGCCAAGCCTGGAGTCAAGAAGAATGAGTTTCAAATTTCTCCTCTGACTTTTAATAGCTGTGTGACCCTGTAAGTCACTTAACCTCTTGGTGACTCAGGGAACTCTTGATGGACATTAACCTTTGGAGCAACATGGAATAATGGAAATATCACGGGCTCTAGAGTCAGGGTACCTGGGTTCAAGTCCTGTCTCTGATTATTATAGGTGCTATGACCTTGGCCAAGTCTCTTGACCCATTTGGACACTCCTTGATTCCCATTGCTGGATTGTAATCTATATTCTTTCCTCTAACTTTGGGGGTAAGGTCTGTCCTGGGAACTTCCCTTCATGCCATCTTATCAGCTTTCATGAATTCAATGAGCATCTCTATGTACATAGTTCCCAGATAGATATGCCAACTTTTATTTTCTCCTGAGCTCGAGTCTTTTTATCATCATATCCCCATTGAATATTTCAAATTGGACATCCCCTAGTATCTTATAGTAAATTTATTCAAGACAAAAGCTCTCTCTCTAACTTCCCTGTTTCTGTAAAGTGTTGTGCAATCATTCCAGTCCCTCAACTCTACTTTATGCTTTGAAATTATTCTTACCTCTTGACTCCCCTTATCCCATCAACTGCTAAACCTTGTAGGGTCTACCTCCATAGAACCTTTTATACCCAACCCCTTCTTTTCACTCACATGACAATCACTTAATTCAGACTCTCTTTACTTCTCATCTAGAGTGTTTCAATAACTTCCCATTTTCCCTATTCCTAGTTTCCTTCCTCCTCAATCTATATTCCATAAAACTCTCAAAATTACTCTCCTAAAGCACAGAACTAGCCATGTCCTTGCTTAAGAATCTCTATTAACTCCCTAGTCCCCCTAGAACAAATACACACTCCTCTCTTTGGTATTTAAAACCTCCTGCATTTGGTTCCAGTCTATCCATCTAGTCAAACTGGACTAATTGCTGTTCCCCATACATAGCATTTCATCTTTGGTCTTGGTGCTTTTACATAGGCTGTTCCTCATACTTGAAATATATGCCCTCTTTACATTGATCTTTTAGAATACTTTGCTTCTTTCAAAGTTCAGTTTAAATATCACCTCTTATAGGTAGTTTCTCCTGATCCCCTCAGTTGCTAGAGCTCTCCTCCTATAATTTATTTTATAAATATTTTGTATTTAATTTTCTATGTCTGTATGGTTTTCTTCCAATGGAATGATAGTTTCATGAGAGCAGTGACCATTTCATTTATGTCTTTTTTCCCTAGTGCCTACCACAGTGTCTGACACAATCTTGATGCTTAGTAAGTACTCATTGAATTCAATGGAATATCCTTCCTAATATATTCCATTAAGAACTCATCAAAACCTGATGAGGTCTAAGCAACATAGAGAATAGCTGGGTTAATTCCTCTCTTATCTTAAACACTATGCCTCTCTTAAAGCAACCAAAAGTTACATAACAATTTTTATGTAACTGCCTCACAATATAACTGCCTGTTCTCTCACATAACCCAGTGATACCACCAAAATTCTCCAATTTTTTCAGACTAATTGTTGCCAAGTCGTGCATTCCCCACCTTGTTCCCCACCTAGTGAAGTTGATTTGTGGAATTTCAGTTTAATTTTTTATCAACGTCAAATTTCATTACCTTCAGTTAATGTTCTAATTTATCAATATCTTTTGAATACAACTCTGCTTTCTTTTTCTAGTTTTTTTCATCTAAGTTGTTAATACAAATATTATATGAAACAGGGCTAAACACATGTATACATATAGGACACTTTTTATAGAACTCCTATATTTATGTTCTTTCCTTTCAGAACCCATCTAATTACATTATAATCTAACCTACAGCACTCCATATTTTCCTCAAACATGAAAGACTTTATAATGTTTTACTAATTGCTTAGTAAACTATTTCTACTGTATCCCCTAATTCAGTCTAGTGATTCCATCAAAAACAGAAATGAGGCTAATATGGCATAACTTGTTCTTGAAGAAATCATTCTGTTTCTTGGAAATAACACTTCTTCTAGATGTACACTAATCACCACATTAATAACAATGTTTAGAATTTAGCAAAATATTGAAATAATTTGTTGGTTATAGTTTGCAGATTCTACTCTCCCCTCTTTCTCTGAAAATCAGGACAAAAATGTCATTCTCCAATATTCTGATATATCTCCTGTTCTCCATAATTTTTCTATCATTAATATTTTCTTTATAGCTATTGCTGCCATTTCTTTAATTACACATGGATGGAATTAATCTAGGTCTGGTGACCAGAACTCATCAGAAACACCTATATTATTTTTTTCTTTCAATTTTTCTAGAGTGTCAATTCCATATTTTTTCTATGCTTTGCAACCAAAAGATCAGTTTCCCAATGATACAGATGCATACATACATACATACATACATACATACATATATATATATGTATGTGTGTATCCACAACCAATGTAGGAATTTGTTTTGTTTGATTATGCATATTTGTTAAAGGATTTTGGTTTTCTTTTTTTCCTGTGGTGAGGATGAAAAGGGAGAGAAAATAATTTTTGTTAATTAAAAATAACAAAAATTTTATTGTTTTCTCTTGTGCCTATGCTCTCCCAGCATCGACTTCAAAATTTTATTCCAGTGATTTGAGGTTCTTTCTCTCTTATGAATCTACTCATTATTGTGTTTCAGTTTTCTAGTTTTGCTCTCAGCCAATCAGGAGTCATGTCCTTCTATTTATACAGCATAGCACATTCACAGAGCTGTCCATAAAGGCTCTGACTAATCTGAGTTGGCATCAATATTACATTCTGGATATTTTTGTTATGTTATTTTGTATATTATACTATTCATCATTTAAAAAATTTCATGCTCTTTCAGAATACATCTGACCTTTAAGTTATTTCTGTGTTTCCTGACTTCAAGTTTATTTACATTACCTTGTATATAGTTCATTTGTTCCTTTCAATATTATTGCCTTTCACTTTGTCTATATCAAATTTTCTTTTGTTTCTTGCTTTTCTCTTCTGAATCTATTCTCTCTCTCTAAGACTCTATTTTTTGGATAGATTCTCCATTATGTATTCATTTTTTCTAATGTTCTATTTGATTTTGTAGATTTTTAATTCTCTTTTGATGGTTTTATTTGCAACCTAATTACATTTTTATTTGCTTTTTCAGTGTTTTATGTCTCTTTTAAGCCATCCTAAAATTTTGTTATCACTGTTTTCCTGTGTCCCCTAGGGATTCCAAAGGATTTTCTTTTTAATTGTGAAATGTAGGTTCATTTTCCTCATGTTCTAACACTCTTTTTTTCTTAAAATAAAATCTTCTGTGTTTATTAGCCTTTCTGAGGGTGTATCTGGGTTAGATTTTTTTTCTTGGGGTTTCCCCCTTCAATTTTTGGTTCACATCCTTTGCACTCTAGTCACCTCTTCATAATTTTCCTCTCAATTCTTTAACACCTTCACCTTATTTTTCTGTAAAGATCCTCTGCAGTTGGGCAATTTTAGTTTCTTTGAATTGATGGAGGGGGGAAGGGGTGTCCCTCTACAGAGTACATGCCAGAGAAAAATATCTGACTCAAGTTGAATTTTATTCCCTTTTTCTTCAAGCATAAAAACTTTTCACCTTTTGGTTTTTTTCCTCAGTACTGAACTGCTATTGTTTTCCTACAGTATCTTCTAATGACATCGCTAAAACCTGACTATATAAGTCACAGGAAAGAGCAGGGGAGAGCAAACTACAGTCTAAAGGTCAAATTCTGCTACCCTGTTTTGGTTTGACCAGTGAACGAAGAATGATTTTTACATTTTAAAATAAAACAAAACTCTGTGTGACTTCAAGCTAGTAACTTAGGCACTCAGAGCTTTAGTTTCCTCAGTTGTAGAATAAGAATTATAATATCTATTGTCTACATCTTAAGCTTTTGAGATTCAAATGAGGTAATATATGAAAACATATAAACCACTACATGATATCTGTATGTGAGAAGTGTTTTAATAATAATGAAAAGTTCCTCATTATTAACATTGTTATTTTACATCTCTTTTTATCATCACAGGTAGGAGTTAATTTACCCAGCTTCTTTCAGGATCATAGAATCATAAATTTTGATCTAAATCTTAGAGGTCATCAAATCCAGTTTTTAGAATGAGGAAAATGAGGTCCAGAAAGGTTAAATGGTTGCCCAAGGTCATACAGGTAAGAAGTATCTCAGATGGGATTAAACCCAGATGTTTCTGACTCCAAATCCAAGAGTCTATCTATGCCATGATGCCTCCATTGTTAGGTCTTGATAGACAAAGAGTAGAAAAACTCACAATTTACCAAGTAGATTAATGGGAGAATGTTTGCCACCATCATTGTTTTTAATCATGGAAATATGTCAATGGAAATCCTGCTGGTTCTAGCATTAATGAACAAGTCTTACCTTAAATCTGATAGCTTTCTGCTGACACATCAACTGACAAAATTAAACCAGTATTTGCAAAACCAGAAGAGTGCTCATACCTCCTCCCACCCCCACCACCATGGAAATCTCATTTATGTGCAGTGTCTGATGATGATTTGACATCAGTCCATCTATCCTGACACCTGATCACTAAATGAAACCTTATCATTTTGACGTTCATTGGCTTATTCTTTCCAAGGTTTCTGTCTCCTGACCACTAGACAATATTTGTATCTGTAAGCCAGTAAAAGGCTCAATTTCACAGTGAGGCAATTGAAAGAGGAACAATCAAGCAGTATGCCCATTTGTTTGATAGTTTATTTGGGATATTTTCTTTTTGTTTACAAACCTCTCATTCTCTATCCTAAATCTTAATCCTGTTTTACAAGAGCAGCCTACCTAGCTTGCCCATACTATTCTCTTTCCAGCTTTCCTTGGCACTTGTGTGTCAGACAGACTCATCACCGCAGGAGGCATAGACTTAACATCAGGCCTGCTGTTAGCCAAAGGTGTATTTTTGTTCTTGGCTCTAATGTATGGGAAGCTTTATGGGAGGTAGTATAAAGTAGTGGAATGAGGACTGGATTTGGAAAAAGAGGGCTTAAATTTAAATCCCTTTGGTGCTATTTATTGTGTATGTGACCTTAGGTAAGTCACAAAATCTCTATGGGCCTTGGTTTCTTTCTATATAAAAATGAAGGGATTGAATTAAATCATATGAATTGTATGAAACACAAAAAGAAATGGGGAATACTAATCTATACCTAAGGATCCCTGTGGCTGCATGTTGATTTAGAAAACTACACATTAATATTATCTGTGTCCTACCGTGACATTACTTTGAGCATCTAGTTGGTGTACGAGATAGAACACTGGACTTAGAATCAGGAAGACTCATCTTTAGGACTTCAGATCACACAGATACTAGCTGTGTGACTCTAGGCAAGACACTTAATCCTGTTTGCCTCAGTTTCCTCATCTGTAACATGAACTAGAGAAGTAAATGGAAAACCCCTCCAGTACATTTGCCAAGAAAACCCCAAATTCTGGGCATGGAGAGTCAGATACTGATAAAACAGGTGAACCACAAAATTTCTAGTGTATTTTAAAAATTGATTATGTTAAATATTTACCAATTACATTTTAATCTGGTTTTATAGCTGGGAGTGCTGCAAGTAGCATATTTTATGCCACTGGATTAGATGGCTTCTCAGGTCCCTCCCAGTTTTTAAGCTGTAGGTCTTTATTTGTAGAGAAATCCCAGATATTCAGGAGTTGATGATTAAATTTATAGTTATCCATAATCAGTATTTAATTATTTATATTTCTAGTCTCTGTCTTTTCTCTGGCCCCATGACTTTGGCCTCATGACAGTTATACTTCTCCCCAACTTAATAAAGCTATCAAAAAAACCTGATAATTATGGAAAGAAGGATTTCAAGATTTGGTGAGATGATGGAGCTTTTTAAAGAAGGTAAACCATTGAGAGTTTTAAATAAGTTCTTGCTTTCCAAACTATTGCTGGTTACCCTCCCCAAGAAGTTGTTGCAATTCCCACCCATTGCAGAAGTTCTGTTTTGTGCCTTTAGAATACTTTAAAAATAGCTCTTTTGTCAGTTGGAAACACAAAATGGTGGTAATCAGTTGGCTTGGAACACAGACTCAAAGAACCTCAGAGTATGAAGATGATCATCCAATCTAACTTGTTCTCACCAAAATGTTCCTCCCTCTATAACACATCTGACAACCTGGTCATCCAGCTTTTGCTTGAAGACTTATTGTGACAGGGAAAACATAACATTCTGAAGCCACCTGTTCAGCCTCTCTTTAGTTGTAATTGTTGAGAAGTTGTCCATATATCAAGCCTTAATTTTCATCTTTGCAACTATCGTCCAGTAGGTTTAATTCTACCTCTCAAGGCCCAGCAGAACAAATGCAATCCTTCTCCAGATGTCTTTGTAATGCTTGACATTAGTCGTCCTTACACCCTTTCCTTCTGCTCCTCAGTTTTCTCTTGTCCAGGCAATGGTCATAGTGATTTCAATCAATTCTCCAAGCAATGGCCTGAGCTACTTCAATAAATTCTTATATCTTATGCTTCTGAGACTCTTCGCCATCACAGATGCCTTCTGCTATACATTTTCTAACTTATTAATATAATTTCTAAAATGTAATGACCAGAATTAACTGTTATGTTGCAGATATAGTCCAAAAAGTGGTAAGTGCAGTGGAAATCTCACTTCTTTAGTACTGGATATTTTCCAATATTTTCCCTAGCCTAGAATGCATAAGACTTCGTTATCTTTTTGATTGCCATATAATACTGTTAGGAAAGGCAACATTGCATAGAAAATAGAGGTTGCCTTCAAAGCCAGTAAGACCTACTTTCATTGCCTGCTTCTGGTACTTAACTAGCTGGGCAAGTCTCCTTGCTTCTTAATGCTCTAACTAACTCTTTAAGACTAAGTTGTAGAGAAGTGACTGACTTGTATGGTAGAAGTAGTTTCCTCTAGTTCCCAGTTCAAGTGAAATCACACAAATATCACACTGTTGAAACATATGGATCTTCAGTCCACTGAACCCCCAGATTTTTGGCAGTCAAACTTCTTTCTAGTCAGATTTCTTCCATCTTACACTGGATTTGCAAACCTTTAAAAGATTTTAAATTTATCTATATTTAATTTCATCTTATTAGCTATAATCCAGTTTTATAGCCCATTTTGATTATTTGGGATTCTGTTATCCAAGATAACTTGCCTCCATTTGTATTTGCCATCTACAAATTAGATAAACATTCCATCTCTCCTTTTAGATATCTTATTGTGGTTTGCTAAATTCTAGGTAAGTCAGACAAGATCCCTGTGATCTACCATTCCAGCACAAAACAAAGCAAAATAAACCAACTAGCCCTATTTTGGGGGAGAATATTTGCAGGAATTCAAATAATAAAATCTCTCCCTGCCTCCTCTTCTTCTCCATTTCCTTTGCCTCTGCCCCTCTCCCCCACCCCGCCCAATCTGCCCTACCTAAAATACTCAGAATAGATGAAGTTCAGAACAAATTATGTCTTTGGAGACTGTCAGTGTGGGTAAAAATAAGAGGAAGAGAAATACTGAAGTCACTTCATTTTGTTTCAAAATGAAAAGATCTTTCCAGGACAATGGCTGCCTCCCACTTCTAATTATGAAAGGCATTCTTCAAGGAGGGATGAACGATTAGCTTCCTTATGTCAGTTCAGAGAGATGTTCTAGCTCTTCATCAAATCTTTTAGCTAATTCAGTTCTTTAACAAATACTTAGCTAACCTTAGCCGACTCTATCTACTTACCAAGAATGCTTTAGAAGCTACTTCAAATAGGAATAAAAAAAAATATTCTGCATAATGTTCCAGGCTTATCCTAGAAAAAAATAGTATGTGTTAGATGAAGGAAACTGCAGAATAACTAATTATTACCAAATATACCCTAATGGTAAATCTTTATTGTTTTAATTCAAGTGTGTCAGCCCAAATGGAGACTTCCCTGGTTTTCATAACAAGGCAAAAGCAATGCTTCCCCTCTCTGTTCCCCCCCCCCCCCCCCAGCTGGCTTCTTATATATTCTCTTCCTCATCTCTTTAGCTCAGAATCTTTCCTTTTTCATTACTGAGAAAACTGAAGCCTTTCAATGTGACTTTCTTCATCTTTTTTTTTTATCTGAAAACACCTTTATATCATTTCCCACAGTTAGAGGTGGCTCAGCGGATAGAGATCTGAATTTAAATCTGACCCTCAGATTCAGACACTGGCCATATAACCTTGGACAAATCACTTAACCTCTGCCTCAGTCTTTTCATCTGTAAATGGAGACAATAATAGCGTCTGTGTCCTAGGGTTGTTGTAATGATCAAATGAGGTAACTATAAAACCCTTAGCATAGTGCCTGATACTTAGTAAGAGCTATACATATATTAGCTAGTATTTTGTTATAAATATTATTATCATCATCATCATCTTTTTCCCTGATGTCTGATGAAGAGGAGACTCTTCTCCATGCCAGTCAATCCCTTTACACGTGTACTTGATCCCATCCCCTCTCATCTTGATTATCCCCTTCCCCACCCATTAAATAAATTTCTCAACATCTGCTATTTTTCCCCTACTGTACTAGACTCTACTATCTTTAACATTCTTTAAAGCTATCACCCTATCTCTATTTTTTAAGGCAAATGCCTTGTAAAAGTTGTTTATACCTGTAACCTCCTATTCCTCTTTCCTTACTCATTCTTTACAATATGACTTCCAGCCGCATCACTCTTGAATATGCCCCATTCTCTTCTCCTACACTACTACCATTTGAGTGCAAACCCTCATTGCCTCATGCCTTAATTATTGAAATAGCCTGCTGGTGGGTCTGCCTACCTCAAGTCTCTCCACACTCCAGTGTATTCTCTCTCCTATTCAATAAACTCCAGTGATTTCCTATTGCCTTCCAGAGCAAATGCAAAATTCTCTCTTTGGCACTGAAGTTCTTCATAACCTAGTCCCCTCCTCCCTTTCCTGTATACTTATATCTCACTCCATAATACATACTCTTTAATCCAGTTTGGCCTCCTCACTTTTGCTTGAACAAGACAGTCCATCTCTTGGCTTCCACCTTTTCTCTGGTTGTCCTCTACCAGGAATGCTCTCTCTCCTCCACTCTGACTGCTGAGCTTGATTCTTTTAAGTTCCTAATAAAATCTCACCTTCTCTAGGAAACCTTTCCCAACCTCTCCTAATTCCAGTGATTTCTCTTTTTAAATGATTTCCTATTTATCCTACATAGGGCTTTCTTTTGATTCATTTGTTTGAATGTTGTCTCTTCCATTTGATTGCAAGCTTCTTGAGGGCAGGGATGGTCTTTTGCCTGTTTTTGTATCCCCAGCGTTTAGCATAATGCCTAATACACAGTAGGTGCTTAATAAATGTTTGTTGATTGTTCATGCAAGTAAATGTATTCTCTTCAAAGTTACCATTATATCTGAAAGTCTTTTCTCAATGTACTGCATTTGATATTGTTGACTATCCTCTGCTGCTGGATATAAATCTCCTCTTTTGGTTGGTTTTCATGATACCATTTGTTCTCTTTCTACCTGCCTAACTGATCTTTCTACATAACCTTTTCTGATTGTTCATTCATATCACAATTCCTAATAGGAGATTTTCAGAAACATTCCATCGTAGGTCCTCTTTTCTTCTCCCCTTTGGTAACTTCATAAACTTCCTCACAAAAACTCTCAAAACAATTTTAATTGCCATTTCTGTAGATGTTTTCTAAATTTGTATATCTAGCATTGGTCCTTCCCTGAGGTTCAGTACAACATAACAATCAATCTATCTATCTATCTATCTATCTATCTATCTATCTATCTATCTATCTATCTACCTATCTATCCATCCTCAATTGCTAGGTAATTTATATATAAGTAAAAAATAATTTTCTATTGGACATTTCACACTGGATATCCACTGGATATTCCAGAGATATCTCAAATTCAATACATTTTTAAGCTAAATTCATTTCCCCTTTCCTCCGCCCCTCATCTCTTCAATACTTCACTGTATGTGTTGAAGAAACCACTTTCCTTCCAGTCTCTCAAGTTTATAACCTTTTCATTATTTTTGATTTCCTTTTTCTCCCTCATCCCAATTCAAAGAGCTACCAAACTTTCCACTTCTACCTCCTCAGCAATTCACACACCAAATACCTCTCCATTCACACAGCTAATACCATAGTTTAGCCATTCATTGCCTCTTGCCTAGATCAGTGTAACAGCTTCCTAACCTTGCTTCAAATGTATTACTTTTTCAGCCTGCGCTACACATGCGGTTGCCAATAATTTCCCTTAAGTACAGATCTGACCATGTGACTCCTAAACTCAATCAAATCTGGTGGCTTCATATTGCCTCAAGGATAAAATATAAACTCTTCTGTTTAGTTTGTAAAGTCCTACATAAGGTGACTCCAGCACATCTTTTCAGTTTTATTGGGTATTATTCTGCATCCTAAAGTAAGCAATCCAGTCAGACTGGCTTTTTCTCTGTTCCTCACATCTTACATTCTGTCTTTCAAATCTGTCCCTTTGCTCTGGTCATCCCTCATGCTTGGAATGCATTCTCTTCCTTTCTTTAGGATGTAGCTTAAGAATCATCATGAAGCCTTTCTTGGCTCTTCAACTGCTAGGGCTCTCCCTAAAAAATTATTGTTTATTTACATATAAATTAACAAGCAATTGAAGATATATTATATATGTATATAAATATGTACATGTGTATATATATATATATGCAATATGTACACACGCACATAGTTATATCCCCTTAATTGCTGCTTACTAATGGGTGTATGTATGCGTATGTATGTGTGTATACACACATGTAGTTTTTCAGTCCTTTCAGTCATATTTGACTCTTTGTGATCCGTTTTGGAATTTTCTTGGCAAAGATACTGGAGTAGTTTGCCATTTTCTTCTCTAGCTCATTTTACAGATGAGGAAATTGAGGCAAACAGGGTTAAGTGACTTGCCCAGGGCCACACAGCTAATATGTATCTGAGACCAGATTTGAACTCAGGTCTTTCGGATTCCAGATGTGTGTGTGTGTGTGTGTGTGTGTGTGTGAGCATGTATATGCACACACACATATATATACATAAATATACAAATACATATATGTATGTATACATATGTACAAAAAATGTATGATTATATACTTGTTTTCTCCTCCATTTGAAGTCTTCTTGAGAATATGGAGCACTTTATTCTTTGTACTTGTCTTGCCAGAGCCTTAGGTAATACTTAGGTAGTAAATTGTTGTCTACTGGATATGAATCACTCTAGACCTAGGTCTAGATATGAGGTCAGTCTAGACCTAGGAAATAGTGATGGTGGTGACTGAGACCAACGAAGGAGACCAACTTCATTTGCTAAGCAGGCCTCGTTTAGTGATAAGAATCCCACATTGCCTAATCAATGAAAATCTGTGCCAGAGAACACCCTGTGTATGTACATATCAAAAATGTTTTTCAGGTGAATGAAGCCTGGGTCAGTGAGAAGACAAAAACACTTTTCAATTCAATGAAAATAAAATCATATTGACTGGTAGTTTAAAGATGAGATTAAATGGCTAAAGTTTTAATTTTTAACCCATTTTTGGGATTGTATAGGTATAGCCCCAAGGATATCTGGCCATTGTGGTGCCCTGAAATTCATTTCTGTGTATTTCTGGGGAGTAGCTTCTTCTGACCATAGAACCGTGTTAACTCTCAAATGTATCCCTTTTGAGGGATGGAATTGTGTCAAAGGTAATGGCTTAGTATGCATATTTTTTAAGGAAATTAAGATATTATGTGACCTCAAAGATTCTTTCATGTGTAAATGAATGATACATAAATCTACCACTAAATTGTACCCTTTAGAACAATGTTTATGAGAGTTTGAAACAGATTTCTACTACATACTCAAATTAGAGAACATTGAGATAAAAAGTGTTCATTTCTCTTTGGGGAATCATTTACTTATCACCTTGGGCAATGCCAACACTTTTTAGTAAACCACTATCATTTCAATCCACCTCCCTGACCATGTCAAGCAGAATTCAGAGCTTCTTCCAAAGTGGGTTTTTTAATATGCACACAATAGAGTAGGCTCTTAATAAATGGCTATTGCCTTATAGGATCATTTATAAAGTTGGAAGGGAATTCAGAGCCATTAAAATCTAATCTCCTTATTAAACAGACTCCTCCCACTTGTAACTAGTTGTGGTTGAGGGAGTTATTTCCTCTGACCATAAATGCTGCAAAAGTTCTGACCGGTGTTATTCCGATAATTTTAGGCAATTCTGGTTATGTAGTCAATGGAGAAAACCTCCACCCTTTTGTGGTAAGCATACACACAGTGTCCATGCATTCTCCACTCTTCCAGTTTCCCAAAAATAATTCCCTAGTGTGTTCCATGTAGATGACACCATCTTAGCAAATTGATGCTAATGCAGTGAACATATCAGTAAAACTAAAGATGAAGCTAGCCCACCAGAATTTTTCTTTTTCATTGCACTCCATTGCACTGGAATCCCACTTCCAAGAATGTGATTGATTGTGAATTTACTCAAAATTGTTATTTGATAAGCCAGACTACTACACCTTCTCACCAGCAGCTTTGCTCTCTTTGAGATGCCTCCATTTTAGGGCTGGCCCTCCTGACTGGTGAGTCCTTGACTAGGACTACCTTTACAAGAAGGGCCCTAGCAATGCACATTTGACTCCAAGCTCAATTTACTCTCCAGATAACTTTCCCTCCTCATTAGTAACTCTACCTTCCCCTTTGTCTTATCTCTCTCCACCCCTCCACTTTCCCTTTAAATTTAATCTTCCTTTCTTAGTATATAAACTTCTCATAAGCAGGGACTGTCTTTTTGGGGTTATATTGGTATTCTCACCCTTTAGAACAGTTCTTGGAAAATGGTAAATGTTTAATAAGTGTATTGTTTCTCTACCTAGATATCATTGTCCAGGGTCACACAGAGAATCATGCAGAGTATGGAATTTGAAGTGGTATCTTTCTAATTTCAAATCTCTTGTCTTATTCATTCTGCCTCTTAATCAAAATAATTGAATTCAAGTCTTTCCCCTTTTATTTAGGGGCAGGTAGGTAGTGAAATGGATAGAGTACTGGGCCAAGAATCAGGAAGACCTGAGTTCATATCTGACTTCAGATAATTCTTGGCTGTATGATTCTGGGCAAATTGGTTAACTTTACCTTGCCTTAGTTTCCTCATCTGTAAATTAGAGATGATAATAGTACCTACCTTTCAAGGTTTTTGTGATATAATAATTGTTAAGTACTTACCACAGTGCCTGGCACATAGAAACCACTATATAAGTGTTAGCCATTATGATTATTTATTGATGGGGAAACTGAGGCCTGGAGTGGCTAGATGACTGGTTCAAGTTTATCCGTCTAGTCAGTGGAAGTGATGGAGCTATGTTTCTGGTCTCTTCAAACCAGAACCAGTAAGAAATGATTTGTATTACCAGACAATTATGGAAAGGAGGGATTCCAGGACACAGAAAGGCTGTTAAGGGAGACCTGAAAGTGTCTAGAATGGATAGGAATAAGAGCATGCCTCCATGGCAGCTCTCAGTTTGCTTGCTTCTAGCTGGAGAACCACCGGTCACAGTTCAAACTGACATGAAATTTGAAAGACAAGACCAACTTGGATCATTTGTGCTAATATTTATCTCAAGGGCCATCTCCTTCATGAAGCCTTCCCTGATTTCTCCCCTCCCCTCCCCCCCAACCCAATCTACCTAAAGGTGTTTGCTCCCTTTTCAAGTTTTCTTTGTGCGCTGTGGTACTCTCCTTTGATGCATATTTGTTCTATCTCTTATGAACTTTGTTGGGTAGTAGGAACATCTAACTTGGAGACGTAGTAGCTGATTTCAAATTCAAATTTTGTTACGACCTTATGTGATCTTGGACAAATTATTTCATACCCTGTATCTTGGGATTCAAATTCCATGTCTGTATAATGAAGATTTGGGGCTCCATGATGTCTGAGGACCTTTCCAGTTATGGGTATATAACTTATGATCCTATTTTTGTCAATACTCTTGGTGGTCATACCTTGGTATACTCTGACAAATGAGTCCTTGAGTCAGTTAGTTTTAAATAACTGCTTTTTTTTTTAGTACAAGGAAAGATTCTTCCTTCTTCCTGCCCTTCCTCCTAGTGCCTGCAACTCCTTCCACCTCCATTTCCCACCCAATATTGGAGAGATGGGATAAGTGCCAGGAAATGACTTTGGCATTAAAAAGAAAGGCATCAATAATTTCTTTGGGGGAAAAAAGCCACAATAAATCCTCAATTACTGCCCAGTCTTCAGTTCTAAACATCATTTACCACCAATGTCTCTGACAAAGATTCAGCCATTCATACTTTAGCCTGCCAGTGAGTGCAAGCCAGGGAGGGCAGGTCCAAGCATGGCTTCCTCATTATAGGCCATTCCCCAAAGGTGAGTCTGTACCCTCTGGAGAGGTGAGTGAGCAGTGAATGGTAACTGATGGCAAATTAGAAGTCTGTTTAATTGAGTCACTTAAAATTCAAAGATCCATGTGAAAGAGATTGATGAGCTAGTGTACTAAGGCAAGGGGGAGCTTGATTACTACTGTGTTTTGATTTATTGGCTGTATAAACTTTCCCAGGGCTCTCTCCTGTCTTCCATAAAAGCCAGATCCTCTTTAGCAGCATTCACTACATTTTTGTGTGGGACTCTTGTCCACAGTGCAAAGTGAGTCTCTGTATTTATTGGCAACCCCATGTTTATACCAACTGGCACTTTTTGTGGGTCCTCCAAGGGCAAGCCTACATTATGAACTGTACATTTCCCAGAAAGAAAGTGGAAGTGTCCATCAAGTGCAGCATGAGAAGAACTCTCTGCTTCCTTTTCAGCTCTGAAGTAGTTGTTTTCTTTTTAAAACACAAATAAATAGATAAAAAAAATAACCTACAGGGTATTTTATAGTCATATGGTCTTTCTATCATTTCTGATACTTCAGAGTACAAAGAAATAGCTCTGACACGTTGGAAGAAAGGAAAATATTTGTTCAATGGTCTGTTTCTCTGGAGGGAGGGCCCTTACTACAGACTAGATACCTGTCTGTTGTACTGTGTCCGGTTCTTTCTGCAGCAAATAAAAAGGTTGGACCATTTTCTGTGGGAACTTTGATTCTTGGAAGAGACTAAAGCTCAGGTAAAAAACAAACACAAATCAAAACAAATAACAAGAAAAAGAAACCTGAAGAACCCCACCTCTCCCCAAATCCTTCATTCACCAAATGTGTTCTGTGCATAAGCAAATTAATTATCTTACTTTGCAAAGCCATGACCAAGGCACTTTGTAGATCAAAAGCATCTTCTTAGCAAATGTGCATCCTAATGGAAAACCTATGCTCAAAGAGCTGTGTATAGTTCAAGCACTTCAAAAATGATCTAATGCAGGCAGTCCTTAAGGGATCCAATAAAGAGAAGTAGTGATTATGTCATGGGACCTCTATAAAGGAGAATCTAGTCCAATACTTTCATTGTACATGCAAATCCAATGAGACCAAGAAGGACAACTTCTCCAAGGTCACTCAGGTGGTTAGTAGTAGCAGTTGGGATTTGAACTCAAGTCCCAGGTTCTCTGACTCTAAATTAGTGTTCCTGAAATTCCACCAAGCCAAGTTTTTTCTTCTGTGCTAAGTCACAGGGTGACTATGTATATCCAAATGTAAACACTTTTTCTGGGTTCAAAGAAACAAAGAATAAGAGAAATCTGTAGAATAAAGTGGGATGGAAGGATCTAGAAGACTGAAAGCATATGCCATATGAATTAGAGAAATTTTGGTGATTCATTTATCACTTTGGAGAGTTTGTTAATAGGGAAACTTCTTAGTGTGAGACGATATATTTGTTATATATGTGTACATATATATGCATATTTATATATACATAGGTATGTATATATACACATGTATGTGTACATGTGTGTGTGTGTGTGTATGGCTCTGCTTTTGCATCTGATTAGTAGGCATTTGCTTTTCTTTTCCTGTTTCCTCATGACTCGCTGGATGTCTCTTTATCCCCATAAAAATGTTCTTTAATTTCATCCATATCCTTTTCTCTTTTGTCTGTTGTTGAGTTCTCTGGACGGACTTAACAGCCACCTAAAGTAGAATCTTAGAATTGGAGAGGGGGAGGACTTTAGAGGTGACCCACTCTAATTTCTCACTGCAGGCAGCCAGTCTAAAAGGCAGGTAGTTAATTAGCCTTCTCGCTCTCTTTTGTATTACTCATGATACATTGTGTGAATGTTGTCATTCCCCATTAGAATGTAAGTTCCGGGAGGGCAGGAGCTTTGTGTGTATGTGTATCTATATCCTAGTGACTAGCATAGGATCTTGCACATTGTAGGAATGTCACAATTATCTAATGAATTTAGTAGAATGGCTTAGCCATGGGAACTATATGAGGGACTGGGACATAAAAATTCTCCTGATTTTCTCCTGGAATGTTCTGATCTTGGCAAAATCATGTATTAATACTCAGATTGGTTTTCCTTGTCCTTATATCTCAAAAATTAATACTATAGAATTGTAGAAAACGCAGAAAAGGGCAACTAAAATGATCTGGGAGATTAGGAAAAACAGCTAAATTAGGGAAAGATGAAAACTGAAAAGAAAGAGGATCTGAGTCTATTAAAACATTAAGGATAAGAATCAAGTGAACTCAGGCACAGTTACGATGAATAATGGACCCAGGGAACACACTTTGAAGATGAATTGATCATTATAGATCAGTTCTATTGCTTAAGCTTGCCCCTAACCTTTTTTTTTTTTGAGGCAATCAGAGTTAAATGGCTTGCTCATCGTCACATGTAAGTGTCTGAGGTCACATTTGAACTCAGATCCTCCTGACTCCAGGTCTGGTGCTCTCTCTACTGTACCACCTCGCTGTTTCTAACCTTTAAACATTGTCACCAGAGGGGACAACCAGGCTACTGAAGAGTTTGAACCATGATATATCACTTCATCTGATAGCCTTTTAAATATATGCACATATGCACATACATGCATATATATTATTTACATATTTATTTATGTATATATATGTGTGGGTGTGTGTGATATGTGTGTATAAAGTTATACATATGTATCTATTTGGCTAAACTTGAGATTTCATCAATGTGGTCAATTCATGTTGTTGAATCTCCCTTGACTGGTGTAAATGGACAACTGAGGGGTTAAGGATCACACAGCTGTCAGAGGTATGAACTAAATTCAGGTTTTCCAGACATTTCTAAAGGCACCCCTTTACCCACTTATACCACTTGATCTCTCTCCATAACCTTGAGGTGCTCAAATATGAGAACCATTGATATTTAGTGGAACTAGGACAAATAAGCAAGTGAAAGTTGTTGGGGGCAATTGCTGACTTCCACAGAGATGTCATTTTATGTGTTTGTGAATGTTATTAAGCTCAAGTTGATGATCTTGATATTAATGTGTAAAACTGAGAAATCTGGGATTTTGGTCTTAATTAGGATAACTTCCTTACTATATTTGCTTCAAGTGGTAGAAGGTTAGCGATATTTAAAAAAATTTTTTTAAGACCAACTGCTTGAAACAAACCCAAAAAGAAAAGACCAAAGCAATGATCCTAAAAGATATTTTTTGTTAAATAAATAGCACTGGGAAAATAGACATGAAACAGTATTAAAATGGCTGTGATTATTACTTTCTCAGCATTCATCTGATAAACTGAGCAACATGAAGCAATGATTGCTACTTTAAAAAAAATATGAAGAGAAAATAAGCTATTCATTTAGTCAACAAAGTAAGGATAGCGCTCAACTCCTTCACAAGATAGCTAGGTACATTGCTTATCATTGAGGTGAGTGACAACAAAGCAAAGAAAAGAAATGTCCCAATATTTCTTCATTCTGAGGCTGAGTCTCCAATCTTGGGGTTGGTAAGCTCTGTTGCCATGAGGTTACAAGGCTCGTGTTCGGCTCAGCTGTGCACAGGGAGGAGTCCATAGGAAGGATGCTTTGCTCCTCTTTCCTATTTAGTTTCAGTCCTTTCTTTGCCATTCTCCTCTTTTCACAGATGCACCTGGTCTCTCACTGACTTAAAAACTCTCAGAGAAGGCCCATTATGGCCTTATTTTGTAGTCACCATGGAGTAGAAGCAGTGGTGGAGATGAAGACAGATTCCATGCTATTCTTGCATTCTAGGGCTGGGCTGGCTCATGGGGTAGTGTCATCTGGGGACAGGCCCTGGGAGCTGGTTATCCCCTCACCCGCAACTTAAGAAGACAGGGAGATAATGTTTGTCTATGATTTTCTTCTGGGGGTTCAAAGGTGTGCAAGAGGGATCAAGCAGTGCCAATATGAAATCATGGTTTATCCCTTGCACTCGCTGTCTTTGGAGCCCTGTAGTCCACAAAAATAAAGTCTTTCTTCCGTCTGCCTATTGCTCTCACTGTTAGCAGAGCTTCTTATGAGTGATATATAGACACAGTACTAATTAGCTGGCCAAAAACAACCCAGAGGTGTCTCACAATTGGGGATCACTGTTGGAGTCTTCTTTCTAAAAGTATTCAGTTCTCCTTTATCCTGCTCAGCACAATGGTGCAAAAGACCTCTAAAATGCCCAAATGAAAGAAAACAAAATGGAGATAGAAAAAAATCTGGGCTTCATGGAGTTGTTTTGTGATTCCTAATGAAGAGTATCATTTGGGTTTGTCTTCCTGATCCCCATACCAGGGATCATCTTCTCACCATCAGCTCAGCTCTGGTTTCTCTTCATTCACTGAGTTCTTCCCTCTTACTGCCTTTGCCAGGGACTCATAAATGATTGTTTTTGGAGAGATAGGCAATCAGTGCCACAGCCACTCCCACGTAGAGACCTGTTCCAATCGTGATGGAGAGCACAGCCAAGAAGAGTGCCCTTCGGGAACTGGTGCTGGCTTGGTGGAAGTCACCCTTGGCCACGGCTTTGTTAGTCTGCAGAGTGGAAAAAGAAAAAAAAGGTGGATAATAGTCATTAGCAAAGCTGAGATTTGGCAGAAGTATAAAGAGTACTTTTCTATCCTTTTAAACCTTGGGTTCCCATCCATTTTGCAAAGGGAAAACTTACCAATCTTGAAAAGACAAAAGTGGAACCTCCTTTGAATGATATTTGAATTACATTCCTTTGACCCTGTGAAAACTACCAACATTAAGAATTTGGGACTGGTGGAACTGTTCTTTGTGGCTTGAATGCTCACCCTTCTTGCCTCTCCCGTTTAGAATCCTTGTTTTTCTTCAAGATTCAGCACAAAAGCCTCATCCTAGATAGGGCTTTTCCTGCCTTTTGCCCATCCCTCAGGTGCCTTCTCTTCTAAAGTAACTTTATACCTACTTAGCATACAGACACTTATATTTAGAGATATAAATATAGATGTTTAAAAATATATACATATGTTTATATTTATTACACATAAATATAAAATAGATATCTATATTTATGCACTTGTATGTATCATGTATGTTCCTAAATATGTGCACACACATTTGCATAAGTATGTACATATATAAACATATTTAAATCAAAATTCTTACATACACACATACATACATATGCACAAATATTCATGCACCTGTATTCATTTGTGTTTTCCTTACTACAATTTAAACTCTTTGAGGGAAAGGACAGATTTTTATTTTTTATTGTATTCCCAGTTCTTGTTTCTTAATAATTTTTGCTGATTGATTGTCCTTGCCCTCAAGGAAAGTATATTTTATTGGTTGGGATTGGGTATTTAGGTGTTACAACATAGATGCAAAAAAAAGCAAAGAAAAATCAAATACAATGTAATTTCAAGAGAAAAAAAGGACTGTGTTAATAACTGGGCATGAGGGAATCAGTAGAAACCTCTTATAGAGGTTTCAGACATGATCATTTGATTTGATTGTGGCAACTAAGAGGGGAATAACTTCAGTAGCACCTTGATAATGCCTTTGTCAAAGTTTGAAAATATATACCCCATCAAATCAATTTTGGACTCACAATTTTGTCTCTTCAAAGAGTATAGGTGTTGCCTCCCAGAGAATTTATGTGTTTGCTCTAACACATGAGACTTGACTACATAGTATGGATAGCAGAATTTGGGGGCATTAAAATATGAGCATTTATAAAACAGGATTAAAAATGCAAGAATAGCATGGTGAATAGAGTGTGTCTATGGAGTCAGCATGCTCTACAGTCAAGTCTTGCTTCTGACACGTACTAGGTATGTGATAATGGGCAAATTGCTTAAACTCTCATTGGACTGGGCAAATCTTCAAGAGAGTAAGTTATGGATCAGTTGCTGACCTGCATTAGTAAAGTATATTTGCATACCAAAAGCTCTACATATGGATAAAATTACAGTTCTGGACCAAAAACAATTGCTAAACACATCCTTTATCTCATCCCATGTATGTTTTACCCTTGATGCCAAACGCCCTAAGTACTCATCTCAGACTAGCTTTGTTTAGAACAAGAAAATGATCTTCTCTAATGTCCCTTCCAGCTATAAGATTCTGCAGTTCTCTGGAAGCCGGGTAATGGGTTCAGTACTTGTAATATCTCCAAATGCTTGTTTGGACTTAAAGTACTCCTTTGTGGAAATTCTGTTGTGTACTTGCCACTTTAATTACAGCTCATATTATGCAATAAGGTAGACTGGCCAATGAGGACCAGTCTTTAAAGCATGGGAAAGTCAGACATGACTGAAAAATGACTGAACAACAATGATTTAAAGTAAAAACATTGAAGATGTATGTGTATATGTGTATTTTTAAGGATAATGAGCAGTTATTATGAACATCCCTTTCAATGAAACTCTGGAAGTAATAATCAGATCATCTTTTTAATCAACTTCATCAAATGTCATCTGGTTGTTTGGTTCACTGCTACTCAGCTTGTACCATCTTGCTGCTATTACCAAGCTAGAGTAAAAAGGGTGAGAGGTTGATTTCTTTGCCAAAGACTAAACCCCAATATCACCACCTTTCTCCACTTTCTTTTCTTCTCTGGAGATAGTCCTGTCTCATACTCTCTGGAGTTCAAATCACACAAGAAGAGCTAGAGCACAATTGCACCTTACTGTATATTGTGAAGGAAACATCACTTGGCTGGTAAGTCAATAAACATTTATTTACTGTTTACTTTGTTTTGATTATGTTGTATATAACTTATGTTGATTGGTAAGTACAAACAAGTACTTCTCATGGAAAGAGCTGGGGATACAGTAAAACATAAAAATGTGGCCTCTCCCTTTGAGGAGCTCATATTCTAATGGTAGAATGATGATGTAACTAGTTAAATGGGTACATGAGTGTGTGTGTGTCTCATACACACACACTACACTCAAAGTAGATGAAAGGTAAAATCAAAATGAAAAGCAGTAGAACCTAAGGGGATAGGGAAAAGACCTTCTGCAGGGAGAATCATTAAAGTTGAGTCTTGAAGGAAGTGAGGGGCACCAAGATGAGAAGGTGAGGGGTCAAAGCATTTCAGTCACAAAAGACAGATAGTAAAAAATGTCAGCAGAAGGGAGAAAAAAAGTTGTGTTTGATGAAATGCAAGTTGGTCAGTAGAATTGAATTGTAGAGTTTATGGAGGGTAATGCGAGGAGGGGAGCGTGAAATAGGAGAAGGCTAGAGAGGTATGGATGAACCAGGTTATTCAGGACTTTAAATACTAGAAAGAGGATTTTATGTTGGGTCATGGTAATAATAACTTGTTATGCTTGAGGGTGGGGTGAAATGGTGATAATTGGGCTTTAAAAATTACTTCTACAACTGAGTGAAGGAAGGTTTGGAATTGGTGAAACAAAACAAGATGACAAATTAGGGAAAAAGAGGTGATGAGTGCTTGAAGTACATCTGCATGAGTGGAGAGAAGGGATATAGAAGTGATGTTGGGAAGGTAGAAATGACAAGATCTGATAATGGGTTAGTGGATGAGGAAGGGGCAAGTATGTAATAAGGGCCTACTATGTGCCGGACACACTTTACATAGATTAGTTCATTTGAGATAATGTTATATATACGGACTGATAGAAAGGGGAGTTGAGGATGATGCCAGAGACTGTTGGCCTGGCTCATAAGCCAGGGTGTTGGTATTACTTCGTGAATATTAGGAAAATCCAGAAGTAGAGAAGGTTTGGGAGGAAAGAAAATGAGTTCTATCACTTAGGAATGCATATTATACATATATAGACATGGTATATTACATAACTAGCCTCACTTCAGTCAACAGGACACAGATTAAGATATTAAACAGTCCTACTAGAGCATTCAGGCAGCTGGGTGGTGCAGTAGCTAAAGTGCCAGATCTGGAATCAGGAAGACCCATCTTCCTAAGTTTAAATCTGGCCTCAGACATTTAATAACTGTGTGACTTTGGGCAAGTCACTTAACTTTATTTGGCTCAGTTTCGTCATCTGTAAAATGAGCCAGAGAAGGAAATGGCAAACTACTCCAGTGGGTCTGCAAGAAAACCCCAAACGGGGTCACGAAGAGTAGGACACGACTGAACCAGCAAACAATAAGCTAGGTAACACCTGTAGTCACTCATTCTTTTTGGTGTACATCTTTACTTGGCCAAAGAGAATATGTAAAAATGAAATAGAGTACAGCTCCATATGCTAGTGGGTCCCTGTAGATTTGTGGCCACACTCCAAGCTTTAGTGCTTTCAGTGACTGTGCAGGAATCGTATTGTTTTGTTGCTAGTGAATGGTTACCAGGCACTATCCCAGCATACCACCAAAATTCATGTTTTGCAAAAGCAATAGATGGTGTTTCCAGCTCTAAATGTTAAATCAACCATTTGGCAATGGTGAATTCTTCCACGGGGAGTGCTTTCCTTTCTTGAACCTTCCAATAAAATGTTTATATATCCATCATTCATTCATCATTTTCTGTTTCATATTATACTTTTTTTCTGTACCAGTCTTCTCTCTCTTTACTGGATCATAAGCTTCCACTCCCTACACCTTATTTGTTTTTGTATATGATGCAGTACCATGCATATCTGTTGTTGTTTTTGTTTGTGTTGTTACTTGGACATGTAATGTCACTGGAATAGGTGAACCTCCCTTTCCAATGCACAGTTAGCTTCTGTTCTGGAATTTATAATAGAGTTCCCTAGAGCCCTGCAAAGTGAAGTGATTTGACCAGAGCACAAAACCATTATGTGTCAGAGATGGAACTTGAAATCTGGTCTCCTTATTTCTCTCCAAAACGGGTAAGCTCCTTCAGGGCAGAGACTATTACATTTGGGACTTTGTATCACAACAGTATCTGGCACATAGTGTGATTTTATTCAATGCTTGTTAAATGAAAATTGAATTTCTGATTCTGAGATCAGCTCTCTCTCTCTCTCCATATATAACTCCTAAATTGAAACCAGTACAGATATCTAACTGAAATGGGGTGATGTGAGCTCAACACACAGCACAAAAATGTTATGGTAATGAGATCATCTCTGCTCTATGAACTTAAAGACAAATTATTAGTGAAATCTGGCTAGGAAATCTTTACACTCAACTGATTACTAGAAAGGATTTGACTTATCATGATAGCTAGGTGAATATTATCTTCATTTACCACTATTACACACAGCCTTTTCCTGAAGCTGTGTGTTTACTTGATAAGTGAGTCTTATCTAATAGTTCTTAAGTTAAAAAAAATCAAAATTAAAAATGAAAAAAAGTTATATTAACCCACTACTAAAAGTATCAACCAAGTATTCTTTCTTTTAAAAAGGCATATTTCATTGGTGCCTTTTGTCTTTATCTTACAGTTATAGCTTCATAAGGTCATATATTTAGAATTTAAAGACACTGAAGAGACCATCTAGCCCAGTTCCTTCAATTACAGAGGAGGAAACTGAAACCCATTGAAATTAAGTGAGTTGCCCAAGATCCCACAGAGTGTGAGAAGTAGAATTCAACCCTAATCTCTCTGATTATAAAGTCAGAGCTGTTTCTGATGCCCACTTATTATTTATGTCCAATACTGAACCCTCCCTGTACCAAAGGAAAACACTAATTCAAAACATCCAATAAAGAGTCTGTGTCTGGCAGTGTATAATATTCTGTCATACTACACTCTTATCTTTCACTGTGAGGGAGGAGGTATGTTTCATTATCTCTCTTTCCAGAACCTTAACTTGTTTTTAAGTATTCTCAATTCAATTTCCTTTTAGTGTATTTTCATTTACACTACTGTAGTCATTATGTGTATATTGTTCTCTTGTTTCTACTCATTTTGCTCTGTATCAATGAATGCATATTGTTCCATATTTCTCAGAAATACTCATATTTATTATTTTTCACCTGTGCAGTAATATTGTATTGTATTCATTTACCATAGCTTTTGAGACATTCCCCAAATAATGGACATCTACTTTATTTTCATTTCTTTGGTATCATAATAAATTACTATGAATATTTTGGAATATATATGTATACAGAAGCACATATCACAATGCAAGCACACACAACACACATGTGTAGATAGATACAAATGTATGCATATCCACATATGCATACATATCAATACACATGTGCACACAATAATGCATATAGGCATACATGCATATACACATATGCATGTAAATATATGTGTATATACACACACACTTGTTTCTGTTTTGAGCTCAGCAGTAAGTTTGTGACAAAAAAAGCTTGAAAGATCAATTTTAAGAAACCTCAAGGTTAAACCTGCCATGTTTTACGTATAATCTCCACCATCTCACAGTGTGCTAAACATCTCTAGGAACTGGGGAGCGCTTTGTGGTTTTCGAATAAAATAATGTGTTGTTTATTACAAGGGTCAGTATGTCTTACAGCTAAAGAAATCAAAGTCCTGTGAGATGTAGGTGCTATGTAAATGCTCCCTTTAAAGAATCTTTGAGAGTGCTTCTGGGCTAAGCATCTGCAAAATCCTTAGAGCAAAGTCATTCTGCAGATCAGAACACTAATAAGACCAGATATTTAGAACAGAAAGGAATTTTAGTGGCCATCTCCACTAACCCCCTTGTTTTATAGATGAGGAAAGTAAAGCCCAGGGAGGTTTGTATTCCACAGTGAACTGAGAGGGCAGGAATTTGATTCCAGATACTCCAACTTCAGAGCCAGCGTCCTTTCATTGTACCATACTTTTCCTCCTAAAAGTTCTACTTTTTCCTGCTACCTCTGAGATCCTAATGCAGCTGCATCTCTGACTTCAGAAACTTGAATCTCTATAAAAATCTAGTTTTAGGAAAATCATAATTTATTAAAATAACATAGGCTTAAGAAACATCATTTACTTATTTACAGTGCTGATCCTGCTGCAAATATTCATATGGGAGGTCAGTCAATAAATAACAAACCAGGAAGGCATGCCAAAGTCCAGCTTTGGGCAGATTGAGTTTAAAAGATGCTGGCAGTGCCGTTTGCTAGGAGAAGGGATCTACCATCTTCATATTTATCCTCTGCTGACTACAGAAACTTACTACAAAGTAATAGCTACTATATACCACCACTTCATATATCATCAAGGACAGGATAATGGAATTTAACTTAGATGTTATCAAACATTATGTTATTATAGAAGTAGAAGAAAATAGGAGGTGAAGAATGTGTACTAGATGCAAATGATCACCTGCACACTGGCTAGTACTGTGGCATTGGTAGGCCCTAGATGAACATTCTTAAAAGAATGGATATTATTTTCTTTTGCAAGAGAGAAACACAGATGGGGCCATGAATATGTTCACATAGAACTGATCTCTAAAGAAAAGGAAGCCTAAAATTTGGTTGAAATGAGTTTTCTTTCTTGGCCACAGAAAGACTTTGATGATCTTTTAAATCTTCCTATTTTAAGAGACAAATCTTTTTAAGAATCTGAAGCATCATTTTTTTTTTTACAACAGAAAATATAGCCTATGTAAAGAGCGTCTTTGTTACAATTAGTGCCTTAAATTTCTATTCATTTGTTGCCTTAAATATGACTAGATGTATGACAACTAGTAGATTGGTAAGATGAAATCCTATATCTTTGCCATGGTGGCCTATTACTCCATGCTCAGAAAAATATATCAACCAATGCAGGATTATGTCAGGTGAAAATAGGTTTGGAGAAACAAATATATAAACTTTCTAATTCACTGTCTCACTGTCTTGAGTTAAAAAGTGCATAGAACAGAAAGGACAATTGAGGGATATGGTCTTGTATTAAAGATGCTCTTTAATCCAGTGACACTGGTCTTCCTGCTCTTCCTTCAAAATGACTCTGAATCTCTCATCTTCTTTTATTTTCTCTGACTGTCCTCCATGTTTGGAATGCTTTCCCTCTTCATCTCCACCTACTGCCCTTTCTGGTTTCTTTTAAGTCTCAACTAAAATCACATATTCTATAGGAAACCTTTCCCAACTCTTAATTCCAGTTCCTTCCCCCATATTTCTTATTTATCCTGTATATAACTTGTTTGTTTGTATGTATATGTATGTATACATATGTGAATATATGTATGTAAACATATATATTATTTTATATAAGTATGTATATGCCTATACATATTTGTTTGTTGTCGTCCCCATTAGATTATGAGATCCTTGAAGGTAGGGATTATCTTTTACATCTTTTTGTGTCCCAGAACTTAGTACAGTGGCTGGCACATAGTAGATGCTTAATGGATATTTATTGACTGACAAATAGAAGGTTTAAATGGAAGAAATCTTATAGTACTGCTGCAATCGGTTTGATCTACCTCAGAAACATAGAACAAAAAAAAAAGGTAACAAATGTTCTATTTGTTAGCAACCTATGTCAATTTATTCATCTCACCAAACTCCAATGTCCCTCAGCTCTAAGTGCATTTTCTTCTTGGTGATTCTATTCAAGTTACATAAAGTAAACACATTCCTTTCGAGACCTAAACCATTTCAATACCCATTTTTGGAATTTAAAGGCAATGAGGCGATTTTCATTCTAGCATGCTAGACAGAAATGATTAGATTATTTTTCAAACAAAGAGGCCCGTGTCCTCAGAGTTCTTGTGATTTGAATGGATAGATAGATGACTTAACTGATGGATAGAATGTTTATCAGATTTTCACATGATAAGAAGCTAGAAGCTAACATATTAGATGACAGAATCAGAATTCAAAAAGATTGCAACCGTTGAGGATATTTGGGCTGAACTGAATAAAATGTAATTTAATATGGAGAGGTGAAAAGTCACAAGTTCAATACTGGAGATACACATGTAGATTGTCTGAAAATAAAACACAAGGGATTTTAGTGATCTGAAGGTTCAATCGGAGTCAAGACTATAATACGGCAGCCCCCAGATCTTAATGGTATCCTCACCAACTGCCAGCTAACTTCCACCCACAAGGCAGACAGGCCAGCCTAGTTAAAATAGCAAAAGACACCCTGAGAGAAGTAGGAGGCAACATGAATGAGGCAAATCAAACCACTACCACTACTTCCCCTCCGACTTGACTGGGGACAGCCTAGGATCTGGACCCCAAGAACTTCGGGCATAGCAGTACTCCCCTTTTCCCTCACCTCTGTTTCCAGCCCATTTGTAGAGATGTGAACTGGTCACCGCTTCTGCAGATACTGTAGTTTCCACCTCCTCAGGGATGACAACTACTAAAGACTGGGAAAAGAAAGTTCTTGACATCTAAGTCCTTAGCACTGTCAAATGATTTAACATAAAAATAAATTACATATATTTTTATCAGTAGAAATACTATTAAAGAATATCATGCATTACTGTTTTGCCTCCAAATTTAAAGGACCCTGGGGTCTTTCCCTTTGACTTACAGCTGAAACCTCCTATATATGTTGTCCCCTTTTAAAAATGTGAGCTCTTTGAGAGCAGAGACTTACTGGCTTTCTGTTTATGATCCTGGCACTTAGCATATAGTGAATGCTCAATAAATGCCATTTCATTCACTCATTTATCCATTAATTTGTTTGGGCATTGTTCCCAGGACCGTAGAGGTAATTGTCCTGCTGCACTCTGTTCTGGTCGGACCCCATCTGGAACATTCAGTTCTGGGTGTCACATCATAAAAAAAGGATACTGAGAAGGTGGAGAATATCCAGATGAGGGCTGCCAACATAGCTAGGAAACTCAGGTCCATGCCATCTGAGGATGGTTAAAAGAAACTAAGAATTTTTATTCCTAAGAACAAAGGCTTAGAGGGAATGGCATAATAACTATTTTGAAAGTATCTAAAGGACTGTGACATGGAAGTGAGATTCAAATATTTTTTTTGTCTTTATCCCAGGAAGCAGAATTATGTTTAATGGGTGCAATTTACAGAGTGGCAAATTTTGTTTCTATGAAGGAAGAACATTCTAACAATTGGAACCTTATCCATCATGGAGCCAAGGCATTTCACTATAATGGTGGGGGAGAGTCCACTTTGGACACTCCTCAGCTTGTCAATATCATTTCTATAGCACAGTGGTTTCATGAATTGAATACAATTCTTCAGATGTAATTTCACCAACACAGAGTACATTAGAGTTTATTAATGGAAGCTGAATTTACTTGATCTGTATAAATATTAACACTTTTTTTTGGGGGGGGTGATGACAAATATATACACAGATGCAAATAGGGCTGTTTATCCAGTGAAATTCCCCCCTTTTTTCAGACAAACTGCTGTCTAACCAGGTCTCTACTCTCTTGCACTTAATATGTTGATGTTTTGAATTCACTGTAAAGCTTTACATTTATCAATATTAAAGTCCTTGTGGCAGCAAGGTGGTGCAGTGGATAAAGCACTGGACCCTGGAGTCAGCAAGATCTGAGTTCAAAAATAGCTTTAGATACTTATGTGATCCTTGACAACTCATTTAATCTCTGCTTGCCTCAGTTTTCTCAAATGTAAAATGGGGATAATAATAGCACCTATCTCCCAGGCTTGTTGTAAGGATCAAATGAGATAATAATTTTAAAAGCCTGGCATAATGTAAATGCTATAAAAACACTACAGTCATCATCATCATCATCACACTTAGATTGAATTCTAGACTGTCAGGATGTGTTTTTATTTGATCCTAGAGGCAATAGGAAGCCACTTCAGAAAAATCACTTTAGTGGCTGAATTTGCAAATTCTCACTTTCTCTAACTGTCTCTCTGCCTCTCTCTGAAAATCTACATAACATTGATACTTTTCCAGGCTTGTCCTAACTCTTCGGTATCATATGACAAATATCATTGACAATGGCTAAGCAATCATATGACAGTTCTTTTAAGACCAGAAGATATGGTTAGTTTGAACCAAGTGACCTTAGCAGCTCAATACCGACTTACTATCTTTTTGCTTAGGTTAGGATTATGCTTGTCTTAAAAGTTCTCACAGACAAGAGTTTCTTGACTTCTTAACTTATTTCCCTTATGTTCCCCTTTTCCCTGAGTCTTTTGAATATCACCACTGACTGGGATTTTTCAATCCCCAGAACCTAAAATTATAAAATACCTATGTATCAATTAGTGGGTAAGTAACCCACAATGAGGAAGCACTGCCCTGTCCATGGTATTCGCTATACCCAGCTACAGGGTTCCAGATAGGAAGCAGGGCCCCAGAGTATCTATCCTGAGTACAGCTGAGCAGAACTCCTTCTACCACTTTTGAAGGAACTCCTCAATATCTGAATTTGCCTGTGTATTCTCACACTAAAACTTTTTTTTTTACTGTTAGCAATTGGAGGTGATTTTTTTTTTTTTTTGCCCCCTGAGGACTTTGGAATTCATTTATGCTTTTACAGCTAGTTGAAGGGCCACCCTCAGAGAATGAAGTATAAATTATTCAATCAGAACAGGCCTTTACTCAAAAGAGCAGAGACTGGAGGTGAAGTACAACTTATGTTGCCCCTTATCTGTTGGTTTCCATCAGTGATAAAGTCCTACATGTTTTATCATATATCCAGAGAACTCTTGATAATGCTTGTTCATTATAATGGTTATTTCCTCCGACTGCCTATCTCATTCTTTTGTAAAACACGCAGGGTTTCAGCTTTGGATAGGAATAGTTTATTTCCTAGGCAAGTTACAATTTACATGAAGAAGTATGAAGACTTACTTCTTAGACTATCAATTCTTAGATGCTTTTGCTTTCAACCATTGATATCTTGTTTTCAAGCTTGTTGTATTCTTGAATAATTTTATGGTGTTTGCCTTCTCCATAACCCTCAGAAACTGATAATCTTCTGCTACTTTTTTCCCTTTGTAATCTCATTTCTAATAAATAGGAAAGAGTTATTGCTATTTATCATATTAAACTTCTCAAGTTTGTGAGGAATAGATATTCATTTATAATGTGACTACAAATTCCCTTCCAATTTCTTAGGAAAACTTATAGCTAGACATGGGACATTTATTTTTTTGCTAGAAGGTATCATTTAATATAAAAGAAAGGTCTGCTTTGGGACTATGCTTTCAGAGCCTACCTAGAATTGGTTATGCCTGGTTTTCACTAGTGGCTGTCATCCTTAGTCAATGATGATAATAATGACTTAAAAGTAATAATAGCAACAACAATAATAATAGCTAAGATGTGTATAGCTGTAGCACCCATTCTAGGCTAACTTTCAACTCACTGACACACATAGGTGAAATTCACCAAAGAGTACCTTTTAATGCAAGATACTCCGATATTTACAGTTCACAGGACTGTACTGATGTGCTTTCTCTTAGTATTAAATGCATACAGGCAGAAACTGAATAGACAAGATGAGGCCAAGATTTTAAAAATAAATTCCTTGAGAGCAGGGAATGTTTGACTTTTTATATTTATATTCTCAGCACCTAGCACACTCTGACACTTGGTAGGAGTTAATACATATTTGTTGATTAATTATGCAAAAACTAATCATTTAGTCATATCATTATGGAACCAGGGGAGGGCAGAATATAGCTATGAATGATTGGTGGCCCTTAACCAATGCCAAACAGGCCAAGCCTCTCTTTAGGCTACTACTTTTCAATGCACATCATTTTTCATTCCCAATCTCATAAAGTGATGATTTTTGGAGAATATTTTCATTCCTTTTGTAAGCCATTTTCTTCTGTCCTTTTTATAAACCAGACTAAACTTCAGTGGAAGAGGAATTCAAAGAGACTCTCATTTATCTCCCTTTCCATTCTATTCCTAGGGGATGACTTAGCTCCACAGGTACAGTGATTGGTCCTCTGGAAACACTGAGAGAGAATGTTTTCCATACTGTTGGTTTACTACAAATACCCAGTAGAATTCTGATTACCTGTCTCTGTTTGTACAGGGGATACTAGACATTATTATTAGATCAATGGAAGCAAACTTAACGGATTTAACTGTGGATATGTCTCTTTGCCATGGCAGTATAAACAGATGGCAATCCCACTGATGAGTTGTAAAGGAAGGGCTAATGGGACTTCATTAGAAGTCAAGGCTGTTCATTCTAAGCTTAGATTTGTTCTCTGAATGCTGTCTGCACTGAGAGCTGCTTTTCTCCAAAAGTTTTCCCCATTGATTAAAGACACAAAACTGCCAAGCATTGTTGCTTTAGAAAGAAGAGAAAGAAAATGTGGTTCAAGGTCTAAAACAAAATGTGAACTGCTCCTTGCCTTGAAACCATGCTTGCGTTGAATACGGAACTGAACTCCTTTTGCACAATGCAGGATTTACATGAAGTGAAATATATTAACTCTGAAGAGGGATTTACACTTGAAGCACACTCTGTTGTCAAAGTCCCTTTTGGCCTGAGAGCTCTGTACTGTGCTCTGGACCCTCTCATCCCTACCTCTTTGCCAACAACCAGGATAAAGACAATTCACTTACGCCTATTTGCTATTTTAGAAAAGGAAAAGTAAAGGGGAAGTTCAAATTCTGAGAGACACAAAATTCAAGAAAGAGTATGGATCCCATATTTGAAATGAAAATACAGATAAAAGATGATTTTAAAATTAGGTTCTATGATGTCTAATAAGAGATGCAGTGGAAATGATAGACAGGATTGCTAATCAAAGGACTTTTGTTCCAATATTTTCTATGTAATATACTACCTGTGAGATATGCGAATAAATCACTTAATTTCTCTGGGACTGGTTCTGCATCTACATAATTAGGGGATTGTTCTAGAATGGGTGTTCTTGTTGGGTTGTGAACTTGTTTGTTAAAAAAAATTTTGATAAATGTATTTCAAGTACTTCATTTCCTTCGCAATCTTATGTATTTTATGTTATGCCTTTAAAAACATAATTCTGAGAAGGGGCAACTGGGTTCACCTGACTGCAAAAGGGTGCATGACACAAAAGAGATTAAGAGGCCCTGCTCAATGATCTCCATGGTTTGATACATAGAGTTCTGTGATCCTAAGAAGTGTCAGTATTATCAAGGAAGAAAAATGAAATGTCATAGAATCAGATCCCTTCAGTAGACTGTAAGCTCCTTGAGGGCAGGAACTGTTTTGTTTTGATCTTCATACCTATAACAAGCTGTCATGGTTCCTTGCACATAGTAAATGCTTAATAAATGATTGTTGAATTGTTAAATTCTATGTTCATCAAATATTTACTAAGCATCTACTGTGTATGAAACATTGTGTTAGACTTAATGTAAAGGAAATGAACCAGCCAAGAGGGAGAGGTTCTGGTTTAGGGACTACCCCTCCACCAGGGCAGATTGCAATTGACATAGAACTTTGTAGAAAGGTTTTAAGGAGTCACCTTAGGTATGAAGCAGCTAAATGGTTCGCCTAGGGTCATATATAGCAACTAAACCTTAGAGTTAAGATTTGCACCCAGATCTTGATGATTTTAAGCTTAGCCCTAGATCTTCTATTCCATGAGGATTTTATAAATTATTTTTTGACAATAAAAATGAGGTTGAGAGAGGTTAACTATAATGTCACGTATGTAGCAAGTGGAAATGCTACTACTGGAAAACAGCTTTTCTAATCCTCAATCTTATGCTCTTTCCACTGAGAGGAATAAAAAGGTTGGCCAACACAGAGTCATGTTTCATGTCAGAGTTCAGCTATGTTCATGCCCCCAGGTTCACATTCTATTAGCAGAACTTTAAAAGCCTGCAATCTCTAGGGTATCAGATTTAAACGAAACACACCTAAATAATTTTTAACTGTGATCTTAAACTCCTTCCTTAATATCTGAGTTGAAATAACTATGTTCACATTCCTTCCTACAAAGAAATGGAGGGAAATTGAATGTCACTGAAAAATCGAAATAAACTAATAATATTGAGTTAGATTAAAATGAAAAACTTCTTTTTGCAGCACAGCACTACTGAACTGTAAAATCAGAGAAATGGAAATTGGACTACTCAAGCAAAAGAACCTTGGTTG
The DNA here is from genome assembly GCF_028372415.1 of Notamacropus eugenii. Classification (NCBI taxonomy): domain Eukaryota; kingdom Metazoa; phylum Chordata; class Mammalia; order Diprotodontia; family Macropodidae; genus Notamacropus; species Notamacropus eugenii. The sequence continues at coordinate 601,349,447 of NC_092872.1, read as the reverse complement.
AACCAATAACCATTAGTTTTATAATGATATTGGGTACATAAAGCATGCATTATGGGCATTCATTATGCATTCAACTATGGCTACTTAGGTTAAAGTGATTATTAAGGCAAACAAACCAATTTTCCAACCCTATTTTATAAGAAACAAGAAAATGCCTTTTAAGATGACATTTTAAAGAATTTCATTTTGTTCATGTTTCTGTAACAAGAAACAGCCAATTTGCAAAGGAATAAAATGAAATACACAAGTTCTCCTGGGGTTAGGTCTTTAAAAAATTAACCATCAGGAGTGAGTAAATGGAGTCACAAATCAGTCAAAGGAGTCATAAATCATGTTGGTTTATTGTTTCTTTGAAAAATAACCAAAGTAGTCAGTTGTCCCGGACTTTCTTTCCTTTCCTACAATACTAACTTATTGGACACAAACAGACACAGATAGACAGACAGATTGGACCAAGATTTACTTGAGTGTCAGAGTTTGATTTTCTAATTTTTAACTAGTGACTGTGACTTCCTGTGACTTCCTCCATTTATTGATGCCAATGTAACCCCTTGCATGTCATATATACCCACAATTCCACTTCAATGCTGCCAAATGAAATTCATTTTTCTGTTTGCCAGTCCTATCTTCTTCTCAATGTAGCTATTTCACCCTCTAAACTCTCATCAACCTGTGGGGCAAACTTCCATCTCCCAACTCCCCATCAACACATTATAAATGGTCAATGTAGAACAGAGATAACAAAAGAGGGGAGGGAGCAGAGGAGGACGACCAGAGTTTCTAATCACACAAATCACATCTTGAAGGGACTTGAGCCATCATCCAATTCAAATAATGATGAAAATAATGTTCAGAGAGATTGAGTTGTCCTATATCTAGTTAATGGAAATATTATCATTAAAAAACATTTTCTGACTCTCAATTCAATGTATGTTCTACCTTCAAAATCATAAATGGCAACTCTTTTACCTTTGCTGTTCATCTAGAAAGTTTCTTCATAAAGCTCTTCTTACTCTTTCAATTTTGGTGGCACTGTGGGTTCCTCCAAACTTTTTCTAAGAAAGCCACAGTAGGGCCAGAGAAAAGTATCCACAGAAAAGACAACAACTACTCTTCCCTCTAATCCATATTATATATCTCTTCCAGATTAGTTAGGCAGCATATTAAATAGAGTATTGGGTTCAGAGCTAGGAAACTTTGATACAAATGCTGTCTCAGACACTAGCTATATGATCCTGAGGAAGTCACTAACTTTTTGAGACCCAGTTGTCTTCTTTGTAAAATGACGATAATAATAACATGTATCTTGCTGAGTTTTCATGAAAGTGAAATGAGAACATGTGCAGTATTTTATATACCTTAAGGACACATATAAATACTATTTATTGCAGATGGATGAATAATTATTTATTCAGTCTTTGCTATGTTCAAAGCAGTCTGACAAACAGGGGGAGACCCACAGAAAAGGGCATACTATCTCTGATCTCAAGGAGCTCATCTTCTAATGGCATAGACATCATGTATACGAGGTCTTACTGGAAAACCAGAACTCTGATGAATAGAAAGGTGCCATGGTCCTTCAGTTGTTGTCCTTGGTTGTTGAAGAGGCATTGGCTTCAACACATAGAGGAGAAATTGCTAGGTCATATCTCCAAAGAAATTGCTTTCTGGGATGATGGCTAGAGGGCATGGGCAGGAAGCAGGACCAATGGTGTGTGGCAATTCTCAGAGGTCTTAGTCAGTGGTTGGTGTTGGGGATGTTGTTGATGGTGAGGTAGGTGTGCCCTTTTCCCCATGTATTGCTCCCATCAATGATGGATTCAGGGGTAAGAAAGAAAGCAGAGTTAGTGATCTCAGAGGTATTCATATTACTAGGGTTCTTGTATTAAGGGTACTGGGCTGTCTTCACTGGGGTATCAGGAGATATTTTGGTTGAGATGGTAGTGGTGGGTTGAATCACCTGATACATGAGAATTCTGTCTCTTCTTCTTGCTGGTTCAGCTAGATTGACTTGCCTTCTTCGTAGATAGCAATTGGTTGGTCATTTGTGGGGATAACCCCCCTCTTCTCCATAGTAGTTGGTTCCCCAGTGGGTAACTACAGATACTGGGATGAAAGTAGGGCCTGTAGTCTGGAGTGAATAGAGACTACCATTCTCAGGGTTTCATTTTCAGATTATTTTTCCTAAAGAAAAAATGTACTTATGCCACTCTATTGCTCAGAGGTCTTCAATAGCTCCCCATTAACCACAGAAGAAAAAAGCAAACTCCTTTAGTTAGAATTCTAGGGCCTGTATGATCTGGTCCTAACCTCTTCTTCTTTCCTCTTCCCTTTCTAGTGCTGCAGTAATTTCTACTATTATTCATTTTCTTTGTGGTGACAATCCTTTCCATTCAATTCAACCCTTTGCTTTGAGTATTCACTCAATATCCACTTGAGTATCAGCTATAATAGAGATAATTTATTTAACGAAGTAGAAGAAATAAAGTTTTTTAAGATTAGAGTCTCCACCCTCAAGAATTTTATAGTCTAATTATAGATTTTATTTGATCTGAATAAATGGGCAACATTTTTTTCCAGAAAATGATTATGATGCATCAGCTTCCCCAAAACCTGCTCACTTCAAGAATGTTTTTTCATCCCCACCAGTGGACATAGTATGGTTAACAGTGTCTTTCATAACTGGCTTCTCACTTTCCCAGTGTGATACCGTAATTCAGCTTGGAACTCTTGCTTAGAAAGAAGAGCATTTAATAGTATTTCCAAAGGGCCTTGGTTTCCTCAGTTTGAAGAGGCACAAAGCACAACAGTATTTAAGAACAGAACCAAAGAACCTTGTTTTCCATCCTATTGCCTAGCTTTATTTTGGTCTTTTCCCATGTTCAGACATGCTGGCAATGAAAACAGGGACACAGATGTTCTTTATCAACCTTGGATCCTGCATTAGCACATCCCTTTGCTGCCTCATCAAATAATGTTGGTAATTATCTTCTTTCTCACTATCATTAGAATGTTCAAATCTCGTCATTAGTATCTGATGAAATGGGCTTACAAGGAACATTCTGGGCCTGGGGGAGCTTTTTCATTCATGTTTCAGAAACCAATTGTAATCATTCAGCTATCTAGCCCTCTCTGTTTTTGATCCTTGAGGACCATGACTAGGATCGATCATCTGTTCTGATTCTTTCCCCAGAAGGCTTGGTAAATTTGTCTTTGGACTTGAATTATTTCCAGAAGATTCTCTCTGGACTCACCAATGTTCTTTTTCTTAAACAGAGAGGGTGATGAGTTTGTACAAATACCTTCCCCTGCCTCAAATACTCCTCCCTGTGAGTAAGCTGATGTTACTTACAGAACTATCACAAGTACTTACACACACATATATCTAGGATAAGGATCCTCAAAATTCATATCTAAGGGGTAGTCCAGCCACAAGGTATTCACTGAATGGCAGAGACAAAAGTATAAGGTCACAGTTCATGCTTAAGAACAAACAAGGCTATCAATGCCAAATTACATATTCTGGCCAATGTAAAACAGAACAAAATAAAATACTTTCTCTTTGAGAAGACCTCCTCTTACTGGAGTCATTTAGGAATGAATTTATCTTTGGGAATATCCAAATGTATCAGGAAACTTGTGGCCAAGATTTCACTTTAGGTTGCACATTTCAAAATTGTAGCAAACTACAATTTCTATTTTCTTTTGAAAACTACTCACCCACTCGGAGGACAGTACAATTTTGTTCTCTGGAAATAAGGGACTTTACTCTGGGGAAATCTTGAAGTGGCTCAGTTTTAGTTCTTAGATTCTTGGGGCAAGACCTTCTCAAATGCCTTTAATAAAGAGCGTCAAAGGACTTGGAGTGACCCATAGTCCTCCTTCAACTCTGGAGGAAGAAAAATGAGTATTTGCAACCCAGGGTGAAAGGTACTCCTGCTACTGGCATTCTTGATGCCCAGCTTGATTCTAATATACTTGATAACAGAATTGTGGCTAGGTCTATATTTGAAAATTTAAAAAATTTTCTTTTTTTACTTCAACTCATTTTGCTTTCAGAGATCTTTAGCATAGTTCCTTGTATACAGTATCTGTCATATTTATCAAGTACTTGTCATTCTAAATAATGCTTGTTGGTTTGACTTTATGAATTGTCAGTACTTGCTGTCATGTCAGGTCACATGACAAATGGAAATCTTCTACTGTTTTAGTAATGTTTTAGTAGCCTGTAGAGTAATTTTTTGACCATCTCACCTTGTTGGTTGGGGGTTACTTTCTATGCAGAAATACATCTCACTCTATTAGACTGAGGTAAAGTGAGTGTAGATCACTGACTCTATTTTCATATCCCTTTGGGATAAGGGAAAGTGGCAAATAGGTCTCAAGACCTTTTTGTGGAAGTGTTTTTGAAAGAACAGCTTGATGAAATGGCTAGAGAACTGCTTTGAGTCAGGAAGTTGGCAGTTTGAATACAATTTTAATCACTTAAGATCTCAAGGACTCAATTTCTTCATCCAAAAAATGAGGGGATTGGCTCTGTGGCCTATAACATTTTTTCTAGCTCTAAATCCATGATCTTATGTCAGATCTCCAAATGACCTTAATTACTAATGACTTTTTTGGTGGGAGACTGTAGGGAGGACTATAGGGAATTCATTTATCTTTCAAATACCTCCACTGTGAGACTCAGACTAAGAGATCCTCAGACTTGAAAAAGAACATATGGCAAGGTCTTTGCCATATGGCTCAACAATTATACAAGATTGGGTATTGAAGAATGAAGGCATTAACAATGGTTTATAGGCTTTTAGCAAGATGTATTTCTTGGCCTTGGTCACATAGTGTAGAGCCTTTGATCTCCCCAGATTTGCTTTGAACCATGAATAGAATTGTTAGCGAAAGCGTTCTGTTAGTTTTCTCCCAACAATTAAAATGATCCCAAAGTAAATAAGACTGTGTCTGGAATTACTGAGTTTTTCATCATTTGTAGGGCTTTAGAATTTGACAGGGTGACCACTTGTTGGGATCTTATAGAGAGAATTCCTGCACACACACATTAGAGTAGATGCCTGAGGACTCTTTTACAACTCTGTGATTCTGTAACATTTCCACCTTTCTAACCATCCTTTGCAAATCCATAGTTAGACTTCTAACATATTTACATCAGTTTCAAACAGCACCTAGGAAGATCTTATTAGTTTATGCTAAGTTTGTCAATCCCTGCATAAAATGTGAAAATGTGCTTAGAAGGCTCTCATCTCATATCCCTTTTCTCCAAAAAATGAAACATTTCAGATTTTTTTACAGCCCTTCCACCAATACCTTCTCTTCCCATTTTAATACCTGTCTGATTCACATTTCTTTTTTATATTATCTATGATTCTTCAATATCACTGCAAGTTGACAGGATACTCAGAACTATAAATGAAAAACAAAAATAAGAGCCCAACATACCCTAAGGTTCCAAAAGAGACCAGCAAGATAAGTCAGACATAAAACACCAGGAAACTGGCAAAAATAGGAAAGGCAAGTGGTTCAGTATACTGGTAGAAACATACTTGCACAGAAAGATAGAAAACAATAATAAAACTGATTAAGAAAATGACCAAGAGACAAAATGTATCTCTAACATTTTCTGCCAGTCATATGAACTAGTTCCTGGCCTCTTGAGACTAGACTAAAATGTTTTATTTTCTATTTCAATGATCCCATTCCATTCAATTTCTCCTAAAGTGAACCTTTAGTGAATAATCCTGAAAGAGAAGCAAAGGGAATATTAAGATATTTTGGGGACAGTGTGGTACTGTGGAAAGAATATTGATTTATTAAATCAGAGGTTACTTCTGGATCTTGAGCTATGATCCTATATTTGCTAATAAGACTGTAAGGACTATTGCTTATGAACTAGTCACAAATTTGTCTTCGTTAGTTAGAACCTAAGTCATTATCTCTGTAAGTACCCTTAGTGGCACAAGCTAGCGATTAGGTTTCTGCATTTCATAGAATTTCGAAAGTTGAAAGGGATCTCAGGGACCATTTCTAGTCTAGTATATACTTGCATCCATCAAAAACATCTAGGGCAGTGATCTGGGTATGTGTCTGCCTGAGGAAATGTCACAACTCTCATATCATTACCTGAATTTCAAATCTGTTAGCTCTACCCTGTTTAGTAGCCAGACAATAGAGATAGTTGATAATATACCAGCACTTGGTGAACATTTCTAGAAGTCCTTCTCTATTTTTATTTTGTTGATGGTATAAATCCTAGTAACAAGGGTAGTGCCTTGCTTGTCAGCTGGATTATGTTGTAGTGGTTTTTTTTCTTCATTTGTTTCCTAACTGCAGCTTTGAATTACAAAGCTAGAGACTTCTGTTTGTTTAGAAAGCCAATACTCCACAGAGGCACCGTGTTGATCTGTATTGACCATGACCCTTAGAAGGCTTTTTGTTCTGGGAAAGATTTCCCTCTGGTATATTTAAGCAGAACAGTAGTCTATCCACACTAAGTTTTTATCTCCCGCTAAATGCTGGACTGAAGGGGACCTAATAAGTGGTAAATGCAGTGACATTAATGTAAGCAGAAAGAGAAGTAAATAGAATTAGAAAATCCTTTCCTTCGCCTGCTGCCTTCCCTTCTTTAGGAACAAAATAGACTGTTAGTCCTCTCTCCCTGTTGTCCCTCTCTTGGTCTCTCTCTGTTGTTGTCTTGGTCTCTCTAAGTCTCTCTTTGGTTTCTCTCTCTCTGGAAGTATGATTAGCAGGGCCAATAATAATCCATTTAAAAATCATGGAAACCTACTAAAATCCATCAACTGAGATGGTAAGATCCTTTACTTCAGAGTTATTTGCAGATAAAAATACACATATGAGTAAGTAAATGTACTCTGCTTCCTGGGCAAATGTAGTATGTTACAGCCCCCAGGCCACAACTGGCTAACCTCTAGCCAGGAGGTTTTTGACTCAGTAGAAACTTCCTCTCTCGCTGAAAGAGAGACAGAACAACAAAAATCTGCAGTGAAGCCAGGCCTTTGTTAGTCATGCCCACATTGGGCATAGTCAGAAACAGCATGGGGCTGTAGTGCTGTGAACAGAGCTTTGGGGTTAGGAGTTGGGAAATCTCAGTTTGAAGTCTGGACTCATAAATTACCATTAGCCAAGAATAAACTTCGCATCTTCCTTGTACTCTTTAATCATTCATGTGTATGTGGTTTTTAAGGACAGTTTGTTATAGTGCATAGAACACTGGATTTAGAGTTGGGAAGATTGGGTTTGGCTCTTGCCTTAGGCATTTGTTATGCTATGCTGGGCAAATCAAACGACCTCCCTAGGCCTCATCTCCCTAATCTGCAAAATGGGGGAGTAGAATTCAGTTTGACTCCTGTCTCTGATATTTATTAGCTGTGTGAACTCAACCTCACTGGGCTGGTTGGAATGAAATAATGTAAGTAAAATTTTTTTTTGCAAAGTTTACAGCACTATGAAGGCTTACAGACCTAGCAGGGATGTCAGAGGTTATCTAATCCCTTTTTTATAGATGAGGAAACTTGAGGCCTAGCAAGGTTATGTGACTTGCCCATGTTACTAAAGGTAGTAAATGTCACAGGTGGAATTTTTATCAAGGAATCAAAGAATTTCAATCTGATTCTAGAATCAGTGTTCTTTTCTCTTCCTCCAATAAAAAAGCAATTTTATATTATGACCAATGATCCCTAAAATACTTGATCATGTACATGAGGAGCAGTAACTGAGACAAACATTGAAGGAACCCCAAATGACATCCCTCATTCAAAGTAGACATAAAACTGACTTTTCACATCACTTATGATTCACACATATCATATCATCTGATGCAATTCCTCCCTGTACTATCCATAATCCAGCTTCACCAAATCCATAGTCTAAAGAACTTCACTACTCTTTGGGGCAACCATCTCTCTTTGCAAGCAATGAGACTTAAGGTGATTACTGCCCATGTTCTTGCCAACCCCACTCCCTCTGGATTCCAATTTCCCTTCATCTTTTAGTTCTATAATTCTTCCTTATTGTTTTCAGGTTCAATAATACCGGGAGGCAAAGTCCTGGGAAGAAGCAATGAAGTCTGTCCTCCAGAGAAAGGAGCACTCCGTTCTTCCCCTGTATGGTGATGCCCAAGGACACAGTCTTTTTACCTGTGCTAAGTAAAAACTATGATTATAGTGCTGAAAAACAACTTAAAAAGAACCCACATTGGCTGAACAACAAACCAGGTCATTTTTCCTCACACTATTTTGGCCAAAGAATGTTTTGGGACTGAAACAGATAAACAAACTCCTTAAATATTGATCTTTGGGTAAAGATAAATTCTAAAACAAATTGCAATAATAAATATAAAAGGGCATATGCACCAAAATATTTATTAAATGTGATATTTGTCAATATGAAAATAGTTTAAATTTCTACCATTTATCAAACCATTTCCTTGATCCTCCTGAATATCCCCATGGATATATCTCACAGTCCAAGATCAACATTTAAGCATTTGGTCAGGGTTTTACCTCCTGATCCCACTAGAGGTAAAAGTATAACTGCTCCCATAGGATTTTTGGGGGGAAGTGGGCTGCCCCTTCCTAGGATTATTGAAGTTCAGGTGGGACTATCCTCTACACCATCATACTTTCACTGTCTTCAGATTGCCCTATGAGTCACTGTACCCACCCACCACCAATTCTCCAGTGCCCCCCTACAATAAGAGTTTTCCTTAGGCACAGTTAAGCTTTTATTTATTGAATATATGTAGTAACTTCAAAGAATCTCCAAATTAAAGTATGCCAAAGAAGCCAATAAGCCACATGTGATCTCATGGAGTGAGATCAGGCAAAGGATCTTTCAAGATGAAGGTAATGAGGACTTTTAACATTACTTTAATGTTTGTGGTAGGGAAGATAGGTAGTGCAATGGAGTCAGGAAGACTAATCTTCCTGGGTTCAACTCTGTCCTTGGATGCTTACCAGCTATGTGACCCTAAGCAAGTCACTTAACCCTGTTTGCCTCAGTTTCTTCATCTGTAAAATGAGATGGAGAAGGAAATGGCAAACCACTCCAACATCTTTGTCAAGAAAGCCCAAAATGAGGTCATGAAGAGTTAGACATGATTGAAAAACAACAAAACTGGTTGGAGGTGGGAAGATGAAGTGAGGAACAGAAAACTGTACATCTAGATATCTTTCTCAAAAGACAATGATGGGGATAGTATCTAATAAAAGTTATGTGACATCTGGGCTTGATTTCTGGTGCACTTGCATCTTCCTGGTGCCCAGTGTCCTTGTGTCTGCTAACCATACACTTCTCCATGCAGCTGTTTTCCCCATTACCATCTCTTTCCCTCTTATAATGTCCCAAGGCTCATCATCTCAAAGTTGCCATCCTCCCAGTGTATCTCAATGGGAATTAGTTAATCGGTATCTTAGATTGAGATACCTGTTAAATGTTTCTGGGTAAAATGAGCTCAATGAATGCAAAGGTAATATGCTACATGGAAAGGGTATTGGATCTGGTATCAGAAGTTGGCAGATGAAATACTGATCTTTGCCACTGATTAGCTTATTAGCTCACTTCATCTGTCTAGACTAGTTCCTTTAAAAGAGGAAAATTGGATTTCCAAGGTCTTATTGAGTGCTAAATCTATGATCATACCTAGATTTAATTTCTAACATTTTTAAGGAGATAATTTAGACCAGAGACCATCCCTTAATCTCATTCAGGTTACCCTAGAGCACTCCAGGGTGTAATTGGAGGAGGAAGGGAACTCAAATGGGACTTAGTGAGGCCTTATAAGAATATAAAAAGTAGCAAGGCTTGACTAAAGGCAGTGAAGACAAGAGGATGTCTTTGACAGGACATGGAAAGTAGCAGGAATGAGAAAAAGGCTTTTAACAGTACTCTGCAAACTTTAAAGTATTGTGCAAAAATCAGTTGCTTCATTATATGTAAGATAGTGGCCTAAATTTAGCTTCAATAAGCAAATGAATAGAGTTGATAATCAATGTATCAACTTTGTCCATTTATCTCTGTTTCTCTTACTAAAATAAACTTCCTGAGAGCAGAGAACAGTTCTTACTTGTAGTGGGAAGAGCACTGCATTTGTAATCAAAGGACCTCTATTTGAATTTTAGCTCAACATCTGCTATCTGTGTAACCTTAGGCAAGTTATTTAACTCATCTGAGCCTTAGTTTCCTCATCTTTAAAATGAAGGGGTTGAACTAACTGACTTTGAAAGTCCTTTCCAACTTGAAATGCCATGATTCTGTGATCAACATTTTATCTCATCCAGAGTCTATTAAGGTGAAGAAAAGGCCTCTGCCACATTATCTGATGCATTTGTACACTCTAGAGAAAGAATCTTTCATAATCCAGGTCAAAAAACCTAGAACAAAGCACTTGTAGAAATAATTGCACTTTGACCAATAAATCTTTGATTTGGCTACCCAGTCAGAGGATATTTAATAAATATTTAATAATATTAACAATAATGCCATTTAACACTAAATTCTACAGGGCACTAAGTGTCTTTCAATTAGAACTAATTTATACACTATGGAATACATTCTGAATTAAATGGCTGGCCAAGACATAAATAAGATGAACTGTTTCCAGAGAGATTGTCAAGCATCATATTTTTTTGTTTCAAGGATCCTTTGAGGTCTATAATGTTGACATTTAGCTCTTCTAAGCTAAAAAATCCTCTACTGTTAAAGATGGGCAGCAAAAATATTAGGCAATTCCTACCTGTGCTTTTATTTTTGTAAAAACAAATCTTAATTCTGGCAGGATCTACATTGATGATGCTCTACTTTGGTTGGCATGTGGAGAGGGTCTTAGAAATGGGTGAGGCAGACCATGGAAACTTTGACCAATAAATCTTTGAATATAATATAGATTCCATATTTACCTGAATATGAAGTTTAATATCTTAAAAAGGAAATTTGCGAATTATGGAAGTGTGATATGGTCAACAGCATTGTTAAGCTTGATGTCAGAAAGTTCTGGTTCCAATCTCATTTGTGACATGTTGTATTCATGTGGCACTGGAAAAGTAACAACTTTTGGGAGCCTTACACAACTCCTTAGGATAGATCTATTTCATATTTTGACTCCATAAAATGTGACCTTTTCTATTATTTAAAAGTAAACTTAATGGGGAGTTGACTTCTTGATGCATCCTCTGTATGGAGTGTTTCCCTGAAACAAATACAAATTTATGAGGAAGAAAAAAAAACACAAACCTCAAGCTCTATCCAAACTATAAGGAACAAAATTATGGTAAATACATGCAAAATATTGCTCATTCAAATTTTTGTGGCCCATGATCAGTCTGAAGAATTTCATATTCATAAAAACATAAATATATCCTCAATTTACAAAGTTATTTTCTTGGATGTCTTTGTTTGCTACTAAGCTAAAAGTTCTCTGAAAGTCCACGTGCAAAATTCTCATTAAATTTCAATCCTCTTTCTCCTCTGACAAAATTTTCTGGTTTTTCAAGTGGCTTTCAGTCCCTTAAGTATTCCCTTGAGAGGACTGATTTACAACAGAATTGGTAGGGGAACACAATCACATAATTTTAAAGAGGACAATCTTGATTTGGTGGAGAAACATGGGCAAAGTTCTTGTTAACATGCATATATGTGTGTGTACACACACATACAAAAATATATAAATATCTATCATTATGTCAGGAATTTGTGTTTTCTTAATGGTAGGGATTCCTCCATTGAGACAGACCACAACCCCTTTCAGACTTAGCCAATTGCTTCTGTGAGCTACTGTAGTCATAGAATCATCCTGTTGCTAAATAAATAATGAACCTCTCTAAGTTTATCTAGGATGGTCCTTGGACAGCTGACATGTGAGTCGTGGCTTGGTTCTAGGACTCTAAGTCCTTTAAATTTGACAAGATCTGACAGGGTTTTTATTCCTCTGGCATAACTTCCATTATCCTAAATTCAGGCCCATGTCAAAATGAGGCAATGGTATAGGATTTTAGTTAATCCCAAGAAGGCTTTGATCATATCTTATCTAAAAAAATCACAGACCTTTTGGGCTTCAGTTTTCCCGTATATAAAATGTGAAATAATCATACTTGTGTTTCCTACTTTATGAGTTGTTGGAAAACTATTAGATTGTGAGCTCTCTGAAAGCAGAGACTGTCTTTTGTCTTTCTTTGTATCTGTATTGATAATGCATTTTTGCTTATTGTTAATGTAATTTTGCTTCTTAATGGGTAGGGCCTTCTCGTCCATTAATAGGCCCATGTGACCTGCTTAAGTCACATGGAAGACTGAGTCACATGGGTCAAGTCACATGGAACAGAAAGAGTTGGAACAGGAAGGGTGGAAGAAGAATTGGCAGAGCTAGAGCAGACCTGAGAGGAAATTAGTCAGAGAGCAATCAGAGCTCAGAAAGTCAGCTGGCTAGCCTGAGTGAGCCAGCTTGATTGTGATTAGTTTAAGGGATCTGGTTTGTGGGAAGCCTAACAGAAGGAAGACTTGGGGCTGGTGTTGCCCTCTGCATTGTTATTGTGTTTGTGTTTCTTTGTTACTATGACAGATTTGGCTTTGTGGTGTTTGAATAAATGATTTTCTTCTGTGTTCTATATGGAAAGAATGTTATACTTTGTGATTCAGAACTATGCCAGCATATTCATGGCCACCATAGTCGCTATGAATATTGTGTTGGTGCTACAGCATCCCAAGGGCTTAACAAATTGCCTGATACATAGTAGATGCTTAATAAATATTTATTGACTATCTAACTCAAATTAAACAATGCATGTAAATATACTTTACAAAGTTTAGAACTTTCTCTTCATATATAGTATATATACACATACTTTTATAGCAAAAGTTCAGAAGTTTCAGAGGCTGGATTTGAATTCATTTCTTCCTGATTCCAAGTCCAACAAAATATCCATTTTATCTTACTGTCCTTCAGTAACTGAGATAGTTAGCTAGTAGATATATGAAATCATCTATCTATCTATCATCCATCCATCCATCCATCCATCCATCCATCCATCCATCCATCCATCCATCCATCCATCTACCTACCTATCCATCTTATCTGTCTGTCTATCTATTTATCTATCTATCTGTCTATCTATCTATCTATCTATCTATCTATCTATCTATCTATCTATCTATCTATCTATCTATCTATCATCTATCTATCATCTCTACTGAAGGACAGCATGATACAATGGATATTTTGCTGGACTTGGAGCCAAGAAGGGCTGAGTTAAAATCCAGCCTCTGAAACTTCTGAGCTGTTACTATAAATAACTTAACCTCTTGAACTTTAGTTTACTAATCTTTAAAAGGGGAATAATATTAGAAGACCTATTTGACAGTTACTGTGACACTTAATGAGATTACACACTACAAAGCATTATAGAAGTCTCTTATTATATACCCAGGCATACACAATAAATGAAGGCACTGAGTGTCTACAGTAGAACAGTCATCAACTTCTTGAATTAGCATCCAATTTTCACTTCTGCTGTCAACTCTGACCACTTGTTCAGAACTAAAGGTTTCTCTGCCTTCATTACAGTCATTAGTGATGGCTGGTGATTGAAATGTATTTGCATTGCAATATTGTGTTAGATTTTCATTGTCATATTACACACCAGAGACAAGCTACTTTATGTTCAAGACAGTTTCTTTTAAGTGAACAAATGACTATCTTTCAAAATAGAACTATAAATAGAATTCTGATTCATTAATTTCATCACTATCTCTTGACATTTTCTTCTGTTCAGTCTTTGAAATAAAAATTTTTAAATGTGCTTCAAATTATGTCTGGCTATAATGATTTGTATGACCATCTTTGAACTCAGCTTGCATATCCATTTCTATTGTTCAGTTGTCTTCCTTTTAGAAAATTTTGGCTTTTAAAGAATTAGATAGGCTATTTTTAAAATAATTTCATATGTAGTATCAGCTGGTCATCTGTGCTAAGCTGCAAAAAATAGTCTTGTGGGTGAGGAATCCCATTTTACTTCTCTGCTATCATCATATTTGAAGGAAATCTTTTCTTTCTGGAATATTTTTTATACTTGCCCAGTACATAGTACACTATCTTGTAACTAAGAGATATTCTCTCTCTCTCATTGTCTCTTTGTGTCTCTGTGAATCTGTCTGTCTCTCTCTCTGTCTCCCCCTTTCTCTCTGTCTCCCCTGACTCCCAGTTCTTTCTGGCCTGTTTCCTGGGTGAGCTTCACTGCCTTCTGGGTGACTTTAAAGTCTGCCAAGCTGGGGAACACAATCCCAAATTCTGTTCTTTTAGGAGGCTGAAACTCAGTACATGCACTTGCTGCAAATATTATTAGCTTGATCTGACTCCAAATTTATCATGATTTGGGAGAGAATGGGGGAGTAGATTTGGAAAACTATTTTCCTTTCAGAAAAAAGGAAAATGATGATTAGGTGATCAGGAAGATTAGACCTGGCTTATGTGTATATATAGACTCATGCAGATGTCAAAACTTTTCTCATCAAAGAAGAGTTTTACAAATCATAAATAGCTTCAAAGTTTTAAGCTTATATCTTAAAAAGTCACCTCTTGATGGAACCAGATTTTCCCTTCAAGAGAATACTATGATTCACTTCAGGTGACTTTTTTGTACTTAACGATGCATTAAGGGCCTAGATCTGGGTAGTGTGATTGTCCAGTCAACCTCTTCCCACATTTCTCAAAGGTCTCCCAAGTAGTGATTTCCTGGTACAAAATCCCGCCCCCCCCCCCCCCCCGCCCCAACCACATATTTATTGCTCAAGATTGATTTCTTTTGTAAATCCTCTCCTTCACTCCTATTCTCCCACATCTGGAATAGAAGAGACAACATTTTTGGTAAGGATGATTAATGAGCCTCCTTCTAACAAGTACCACTTAATTAGCTGCCTTTTGAGGAGGCTCCTGGTATTTCAATTCCAAATTAAAAGATGTTGCTCTTTCCCCGAAACTACCTATTAGATTGTATCTTGAGTGCCATACTTTGTGTCATGCATCATCAGACTTGACAAGGAAAGTTTCATTTTGGACCAATGATGATGTTCCTGGAACATTGTTTTCTTTCTTTCATATTTTAAAGAAACCTTGCTTCTAACGCATAATTTGAGGCAATATATATGCAGTACAGATAGATTTCTAGTTATTGAACCTCATCTTATTACCTCATTTCATCTAGGCAAATGAATTTCAATCTACTGAGTTAGTAATATCATCCATGGTGTCTATGTGTACACTCATCCTGACAGTTAAATTCTACCTTTGTTTCTCTGATTAAGAGGGGAATACAACATTACAACTGTTGCTGTTGACTTCTTTATTAGGTCTTCTAACAAGGTGTCATTTATCAAATTGCAAGCTAATGAAATGTTGCTATTATGAATGCATACAGATTCAAGGGAAGGACTTTTTTCTTCTTTTTGCCTATATCTCATTTGGAAAGAGAAAGCTACAGAAGTGATGTCACTGAATAGAGTTTTATTGTTTCAACCCTTTGGCCCCTAATATTATAAATTTTAAAAGAGTGAAACTCAAACTCTTATAGTGAGTGAGTAATAAATTCTTCAACAATTTCAGAGAAGTCTGGAAAGTTTAATTTTCATCTTTCTAATTGAATTTTGGGTGATACTTAAAAACTTCTAAAGTGAGGGTCTGATGATAAAAAGTTGGCAATTTAAACAGGAGCCAAACTTATAGGAGAAGATCTCAGGATGTATCTTTGTACAACCTTCTTCCTCATGTCTGGAGTATTCTTTCCCTTCTTTTCTACTTCATAGAATCCCCTAACTTCTTTCAAGGCTCATTTGTTGTAGCACCTCCAATCTAGAGCCTTTCCTGATCCCCCTAGTGGGTAGTACTTTCCCAAAATTATTTTATATTAACTTATCGGTTTACACATTACATAGTCCAACAGAATGTACACTGCTTGGGGGCAAGGGTTATCTTTCATTTTCACTTTTGTATCCCCATTGCTTACCATAGTATCTTCTACAATGTTTAGTGCGTTCCAAATGAATTGAATTGAAATTGAATTCTAAAAATAGCATACATTCTCTAGGCTTTTCTTTTCCATTTATGTAATGATGTACTGAGTTAATGGTACTAAGATCATGAGACTGATTATTTCTATATCATTCAGATAATTTTAGTCAAAACCAAAGTCATAGACTAAATATTCATTTTACCTGCTTACCTAAAGGTGTCTTCATTGCCACCACTGGAGAAAAGTACCTCAACATAAATATGTCTTATTGTTAATGGATCAATCATGTAACCTTCATATATAAAGGAAAATCTATCAGTATGGGGATCAAAACATTTCTTGTCTTCCAGCTTCCAAAGAGAAACAAAACACCCCACAATTGACTAAGTATATCTGGCTCCCAGAATGAAAGACACAATTAAGTGGAAAATATTATTGATGTATTTTGAATAAGAATAATGAATACCAGAAGCTGTTAGCTGACATTCCCTGTTCATGTCATGCTAACTGTAAGGATTTTTGACCTCTAGCAGTGGCATAAGAAGTGAATGGCTTTAGGAAACATATAAGGAGGGAATTGGTTAACCAACAGTTTTGGTTCTCTGAATAATCAATCTTTATTCAACTGTATTCAGCAAATGAGAAGTAAGTAGCTAACTATGTTGTCAGGGAGAAATCTTTTTATGTATTTAATTTATGGGAAGACAAGGACAAAAAGAGACACAGTATGGCATAACGAAAGATGGCCTTAAAGTCAGGAAGACCTGAGTTCAAATATAAACTCTGACACACACACACACACACACACACACACACACGCAGAGCCACCCACTGGATATGTGATGCTAAACAAATCTCAGTACTCTAGGTAAATTAGAGTGAAGGTGCTGACCTGCATTGGTTAAGTGAGTTTCCTTACTTAGGTGTTATCTCTAACAGTGAAATCATAACCCCATCCTTATTCCCAAGGATAAGCAATACACAGAATGGTCAAATATGAATGAGTTTTGATTTGTCTAATTGATGCGTACCAATGTCAATACAAATTTGCTGATGTTTTGGCGATATACTTCAACATGCTTGTGCTGGTGATACAAAGATTAGAAAATGATATTTTCTGATGTCCTGTCATTCTACTAACAAGGATATAGCATGTAAACCAATTAGTATATGAAAGTTAGAGTGTGAGAGAGGCACAGGAGAAATCCAGACAAAGTGCTCTAGGAAAACCTGAGAATAGAGGGACTTTCATTTGTGGGGAGTGGGGAAGATTTTCTGCAGAAGGTGGCAACTGAAATGAGCTTTGAAGGAAGAAAAGAATTTTGAGTGGTTGAGATAAGGAGGGACTACATCAAAGGCCCAGAGGACTGAAGAGAATAGTAAAGGTGAACTCAGTTAAATAATGTTCTCATCTTCCCTAGAGAACATAAATTGAGGATGGCTGGATGTGAATTTATGTAATATGGTTTCATCTAGAGATGTATTAGTAAATATTTAACAAGTGGTTTTCTGAAAAAAAAAAAAAGTAGCACAAGTTGTTTTGCACTGGCTGCTGTATACCCCTAGCTATGCCTTTTTAAGGACGTAAACTTGCCTGTACACCTATGAAGCCCTTGGCTGGCTTTGCTGTTTGGTTCTCAGGATGAGTTTCACTGTGATCTAGAACCACTGGAACAGATGGTAAGATTCTCTCTTTCAACATGTGTGATCAGCACCATGGATCTTCCAGTTAATGAGATAATTCTGGAAAAAAATTCCTTTGTTTGGTCTGCTTGCCCTATGTTTTGGGTAAGTGGTTTGACTTTCCCTGTTCAGATGATTCATATCTGAAATGGAAATATGCTTTCAATTAAGAAATTAAAAAAAGTCTTCCTCCTTGGAAATGTGAAGAAACAGTACAGTTAGTACATTCTATTTTTACTTCAGAGTCTATGCATTAATAAAGAAGACACCTTTCAAATGATCAAGTGATTATTCAATCAAAAAGCATATATTAGGCATCTTCTATACACCAGACACTTCTCTGGACAACACAAGAGCAAAAATTAATCAGTATTCCTATCCTCAAGGAGCTTACATTCTCTTGGGGGAAATAAAATGTTTTGTTTCCTTTCTACTTATGCTTATTCTTCCCAATTTCTTTTTTTTATTGCCATAGCAAGCATTTCGCTCACAATTTCAAACAATATTGGCAAAAATGAATATCCCTGCTTTGCCCCTGATATTATTAGAAAGGTCTCTAGTTTGTCCCCATTATATATGATAGTTCTTTTAAAAGACAGAGATAGATAGATAGTGATTTAAATTATTTTTGTTATTTGCTTTATTGTTGATATGGTACATTTGAATCAACTTGCCTTTCTGGCAGAAATCCAGTTTTGCCATGGAATACAATGGTGTTTATAGAAATAGGACATTATACAATCTTTACTAGTAGATTTGTTATTTTGCTTCAATATTTATTAAATAAATTGACCTATATTTTTCTTTCTTTCCTTAGCTGCTCCATAGTTTAAGTAACAATACCATATTTGTATCATTGAAGGAGTTATATTGTTGTAAATAGTTTATGCAATATTATATTTGCTTATTCCTTTAATGTTTCAAAGGAGTCATCTAAATTTTATTTGGTCCTGGCTTTTAGTATTTTTTCCCTTTAAGAGTTCATGTCTATATTTTAAAATTTCTAAATAATGCATTTCTTGTTCTCTTAATCTTTTTTAAGATTTTTGTAAATATTCACATATATTATGTTATCAGTTTATTTGCCATTTAATTGGGAAACTAGTTTCTGATAATTTCCTTTAATTCAGGCTCAATTTTTGTGAATTATTATTTTTCATTTTTGATAAATATAATTTGATTTACTTCTTTTTGAAATCATACTAGCTAGTACCTTTTTTTTGCCATTCAAAATATCAATCTCTTTTATTGCTTTTTTAAACAGCTCATTGCTTTATTTACCAATTCAATGTGTTTCTTTTTTGCTTTCAGTTTCGTTAATCTTCTTTATTATATGGTATAGACAAGTCTAGTTTGGTCCAACATGCAAGAGCTAAGAATATAGGCCTTGATTTGTCAAAGAATTCCTGGATTTTGTTTTATATATCTTGTGTTTTGACTTAAATTTTGGACTTGGCTCCTTCTGTCTCCTTCTCCTTGCATAACCTCGAGCCCTGAGTTAATTCTGTCCCTTGCTGTGACCTCAAGAGGCTTCAGACAAATGTTTTCCATTGTGCTGATAGCAAGTGTTCTGCAGGACCCCAGGTGATTGTCTCCACTCAGCCTTTTCAGATGCAGACTATTTCCTTGTGAAATCTTAGAGTGGAGGAAGGGAATTTTTTGCTATTTCCCTTTGGCCTTCTTTATCATTTTTTCTTTCTGGTGTGTTTTTTAGAGCTTTATGATAATGTTTGAGGGTACCTGGGTTCCTATAAATTTTAGCATGGATACCAGGTTTTGATGTAGGTTCCAAACTATAGTTGGCTGCCTATCTTTCTAGTATGCTGATGACTAGCAAAATCTCTGGATCCAAAACTGGAGCTGAGAATTTGCCTCCTACAGAGAGATACCTTTTACCTTTGGGTTGTTAGAATGAGAATATGGCACAATGAATGGGAAGAGTCCTAAACTGAGCAATCTGAGCTCATACCTTGCTCCTTGACACTTACTGGCTCACTTTTACTTTGCCTGTTTCAGCCTATCTGTGACAAACTAATAAGTCCAATGACAGATGACAATGTTGGTAAAAATTCACTTTTGCAGTTTATTTGCCTTTTATCTATCTATTTATTATAGATTTATGATTTCATAAAGGTGGGAAATCTCTCTACTAATGTAAACAGCAACTCAGTTACAACTTGGTATATAAATTATATATACCTGATGCTCAGAGAAGGGAAATGAATTGTCACATGCCTAATAAATGTCAGAGGTGGAATTTAAAGGGAGGTTTTCCTGACCAAGTCTAGCACTCAATCCTACTTCCATATACTGTCTTTCTACATTATAAATATATTGTTGTTGTGTCAGTTTTTCAGTCATGTTTGACTTTTCATGACCCCATTTGGGGTGTTCTTGGAAAGGATACTGAACTGGTTTGCCATTTCTCCAGCTCATTTTACAAATGAGGAACTGAGGCAAACAGGATTAAGTGACTTGCCCATGGTCACATAGCTCATAAGTATCCGCGGTCAGATTTGAACTCAGCTCTTTCTGACTCCAGATCAGGCACCCTGTACATTGAGCCACCTACTTGTCCCCATTTTATGTATTATAAATATATAGCACAATAAATAGAGCAGTAAAGTTATTTTTAAATTTGAAAAGAAGCTACATTGCATAGAGAAATCTTCTTCATCAAGATGACCAAGAAGTGACAAAGCAACTCTCTTAGATTTGGGGAACTGGTTCACCTCTCCTTTGGAATTTATGTTGCCTACCAGCAATATTTGCTTCTGGCCCTTGGAAATGGAAATGTAACTACTGATATTGTAGATTTACATTTTCTTTTTTCTTAAATACTCAAGGCATTTTCATATAGATTAAATGATCCTTGCATACTTTTTAATTAATAAATTTAAAGAGATATCACACAGGCTATGGATATATAAATACAAAGATATTCATTTTTTTAAAAAACATTGGATGGTGGTAGTTCTAACTTGTGATTTCATCTATATAGGGCATTCACGGAGTGGAAACTCTTTCTGCCACGCAGATTAGCAGATCAGTTATAAAAACAAATTCTTCTTGAGCAGTCTGGGTCACTAGGAAATTAAATGACTTGACTAGGGTCATGCAAGAAATGTGTGTCAGAAATAGCACTTGAACTCTGATATTTCTGATTCTGCCCAGTTATGTTGCCCCTCATTTCTCATGCATCCATTAAAATGTTCAAAATAAGAGGGGGAATACACATCTCAGGTATATTTCTGAACCTCTCAAAATTGCTGCATTTTACAAACGTGAGCAAAAAAGCCACTGACTTTCCATTGCTGAAATAAAGAGTGCTACATATTCAGGAATGTTCATGAGGGCATGCATTGATGCATATGTTATTGACAAATTATGTCTCCGAAAAATGAAGATTCACCTCCGTTATTGATGCTACGGTGTACAGACAAGTTCTACTCTTATCTTACTGCACGCTGATGCACTTACTACATTTGCATTTTGATGGGTTATTGACTATCCTTTCTTTCTGAGATACATTTTCAAACCTGAAACAGAAATAAGTGGCTTGATGAACATGTGTTCTTTTTTCTGCATTCGGTCATATCAGGGTTTCCTGATGCAGAGGTAGTCTGCCTTCCCACATGTGTACTTCCACCACTGTGATGGGTTGAGAGAGAACACTTCAACCCTGACATTTTGCTTCCTTCAATCACCCTGGACATTTTATGTTTTTGGGGGGAATAGGAAAACAATAATCTTTCACTCTCTTCAGTCATGTCTGACTTTTAAAAAATGACCCTGTTTTGGGGTTTTCTTGTCTGAGATACTGGAGTAATTTGTCATTTCTTTCTGCAGCTCATTATACAAATGAGGAGACTGAGACAAAGAGGATTAAGTGACTTGCCCATGGTCACATAGCTGCTAAGTATCTGAGGCCAAATTTGAATTCAGGAAGATGGGTTTTCCTGACTCCAGATCTAGTACTATATCCATGGTACCACCTAGCATCCCTTTTTACTTTATTAGATTTCTCTGGACACAGGAATCTTTAATGTTTAGGATGGGTCCTGCCTCAAATAACAGATCATTCCATGTAGAAAGACACAGAAGCTAAATGTTTTTTTTCCTCCATGATCAGAAGAAGTATAGTTTATTGGGTGAAATGTTGGATTTTTAGTCAAAAAGACTAACCCCCCACCTCTGATTATTACTAGCTATGTAATCTTGGGCAAATTGCTTAAACTCTCTAAGCCTCAGTTCTCTTATCTGAAGTGGGAAAATCATGCCTGTGGTACCCATTGTTGAGAACTTAAAATGACAAAAACATGTAAAACACTTTGAAAACATTTAAAACCATATAAATCCCAATTGTTATCACAATTCACCTTCTAGATAGGGTTTGGAAATTCTTTAAAATCTCTGTGATAGAAGAAAATAAACTACTTTTTTTTTCTACCAAGACCAAAAGAGAGCTTTTACAAACCCAGTCACTTCTGATATTTAACTCCTACTCACAGGACCTAGTTTCATTTTCTGTGAGAATTCATTACACAGTTTTCTTTGAAAGCATGCTAAATGCTGCTCTTGACCCTAAGGCTCCTTGAGTCAAAATAACTACAGCCCTTACTGTTATACAGACCCTTGCTGTTTTCTACAATCTTTTTTTCATAATCTATGCTTTATTGAACAACTCTTCATATTCTTCCCCTACTCATGTCTTGTTTTCATTTTCTTTGCTTCACCACTCATCAGCTGTTAGGTGAATTGATTGCTCCTTTCCTCCCCTTCACTCTGCTTTCCTTTGATTCTTTAAGTAAGAAAACTGCACAGTGACCTCTCTACATGGCTCTTGATCTCTGGACTTTTCTTGAGCTCTTCAATTTTTTTTCCTTCCCAGAATCTTCAACCTCAGACATGTTGATTTCCCCTCTAGCTTTGCAAAGCTTATTGGAGGCTGTGACTGTTGCCTTTTCATTGATTCTTTCTCTTTTGTCAAGACTTTATTCTGCTATTAACAACTAATTTACCTCTATTAAAAGCTTATAGCTTTCATCTGGCAGGCAGACTTTACAGAATAAAGAGTGATGAGTTAAAATCCAGTCAGAAGATCTGGATTCTAGTCAAATCAGATCAAATCAAAGTATTGAGCATATATTAAACAATTACTCTGTGTGACACTGTGCTGAATTATAGGTTCAAAGCATGAAAGATAAAGTCATATTCACATTTGAATGGGATAGACTATATATATATCTATATAGGTAGATTTAGATATATAGAGATATGGATATACAGATATATAGATAGATATAGATATAAATATATAGACACAAATACAGATATAAGTAGACATAGATATAGGCATATCTATAATCATATATTTATATCTATCTCCATCTCTCTCTCTCTCTCACACATATATGCATATATTTTATACACACACACATTAAACCATATAAGATAAATAAAAATTAAATTGAAGGTACCATTATGAAAGGAGCTATGTGAGATGGGATGTCCCCGCTTTGTCTCCAAGAATGGTAGATTTAGAAGAGATTACAGATATTATCTTGTTCTGTTTTGCCCATTCCTCTCATTTTACAAATGATTAAACTGAGTCTCAGAGAGATTAAATGATGTGTCAAGAATGTTTGTGATACCATTAGAATGAGAACCCACTTCTCCTATCAAAGTTCAGGGTTCTTTCCACTATGTCACATTGCCCTTCTATCATTTTTTGAAGTCCCTTTCCCTCTCTATGCCTTCATTTCTTCATCTGCAAAAGGAGAAGGTTTTAACAAATTATTTTTAAGATTCCTTCCAGCTCCACAGATCCATGACTGCTTTTAAATAGAGCCAAGACATGAGAATGATAGAGTTACTATAGAGGAAATTGAAGATGGTGTGAAGATTGGCAATATCAGGTTAGACGGGAACTTGTTAGAAAAGCTAGAAGTTGACCCCAATTATCAAAGAGTGCTCACAGTTTGGGAACTGCAGTGTTTAATTGTGAGAAGGGAAACAACATGAAGGAGAGTGAGAGCATGTAGAAAGCATTCTCACAAGTTGGGTGGTAAATCTAATTAGTTTTATTTTTTAAAACATCAAACAAACAAAAGATGAGTTTTTTACTCTATTAAGAAGAACAAGAAGGTATACTAAAGGAGGAGAGTGGTGAGAACTTTGAAAACATATAAGTTGTAAGAAAGGAAATGTCTGAACATTTGACATTCTTCATGTGCCTATTGCATACAATTCTCCTATGTAGGTGCTAAAGGAAATGTAAAGACATGATCATTACTATTAAGATGCTTAAAAGCTACTGGAAAAGACAGAGCATTTATAAAGAGAAACAGAAGACAAACTGGGATATTATAATATTCTATATTTCCTGAACGTGTCCAAATCATATTATTTGCAATCTAGCCAATTTTATCATTGCCCTGATCCTCCTACCTTCCCTTGGAGCCATCCTGCATTATGATGGATGAATTTTTTCCCAGAATTAGGCCTCTATCTAGCATCCTGGCCATTTCCAAAACATCATATTGTGTACATTTTGTTACCCCTATATGTGTTGTCTTCTTTCATTAGACTACAGCCTACTTCTTTTCTTGCATTTGTATCAGTGCTTAGCACCATGCACGGTACACAGTAAATCCTGAATAAATGTCTTATCTTCATACTTAGAAAGCAACATAGTATACCGGAAAGTAGCCTGAGTTAGAAGTCAAGGGATGGAAGCTTGAATCTTGGTTCAGCCACTTAGTAGATGTGTAGCCACAGGGAAGTCATTTAACCATCTGCTCTGCTTAATTTCAATTTTCTCATTATCTTCATCATGTCCTGCCCCGGATAAACTCATCACCAGAAAAACTCATCACCATGAACTCATCATCATGGAGATTGCTACTCATACTTCATCAGTATCCTCAATTATTCTGAGCTGAGCAAAAAATTGCTCTCATCGCCTCTCTTATAGAGGGCTCAAAATCGCAGGAATCTCTACATTTACAATCAGATGATTTGTCTTGTTCAACTCCATTACCTTCATCATGCCCACCTTGCCAAGCACCCTCTAGCATTCTTCCTCCTTTTCATCTTCCTTTTGTGTATTGTCCTCCCCCATTAGATTATAATCTCCTGGAGGGCAAGGACTGGTTTTCCCTTATGTGTATCTCCAGAGTTTAGCATTTTTGTGTTGTTCAGCTGTGTCCAACTCTTTGTGACCCCATCTGGGATTTTATTGCAAAAGGTACTGGAGTGGTTTGCCATTTCCTTTTCCAGCTCATTTTACATGTAATAAAACTGAGGCAAATAGGGTTAAATGACTTGCCCACAGTCACACAGCCAGTAAGCATCTGAGTCCAGATTTGAATTCAGGAAGATGAATCTTATTAACTTTAGACATAGCACTTTATCCACTGCACCATCTAGCTGCCTTAGGGCTTAGCACAGAATCTGGCATAGAGCAGACACTTAAGAACTGTTTATGGTATTATATTTAACCTCTCTCAAGCTCAATTTCCTCATTTGTGTAATGAGAATAATAATGCTTGCATAACCTACCCCACAGAGTCATTGTGACAAAGATTCCATAAACCTCATAAAACATAAAATCTTAGAGAAATGATAAATGGTACTGCTATTTTAAATCATAAAATACTCTTTACATGGATGTTTCATATAGTTCAAATAAGATGAGATGATATGGGAGCACTGATGTTTATTTCAAGACCAGAATGCTGCTTATGTCATTGTTTTTTTATGTTTACTGCACTCAGCATGATAGCAAAAAAAAAGTACACTGGTTTATGAAGCTCTCTGTGAATCATAAATATAAAGCCTTGTATTGCTTGCCATTAGCCCCTGTAGTTCTACATCCTAAGCACTGCAGGAGGGAAACATTGCTGTTTCATCTTCACTGCTTCTCTGAGGGTTATGTGACAGAATAAAGAAGAACCAACAGACCAACTGCTTGTGCTTTGGAAGAAACCCAAGTTGTCTTCCTGGCCTGTCACAGCTCAACAAGGAACCATCACAAATGGGTTTAAGTTATAAAGCTCAATAAATTAGGTAGCCATGTCTTAAGGGATCCAGGATACACATAATTATCTCACTTTTAGAGAGCTACCGTGTTGGAGTCATTCACATCTTTTCTAGAAATTTACAAGGATTGATTTGTCCTCCCAGAGTCCATCTAATATCTGAGTGAGGACTCAAATCTACTCTTTACTTCTGGCTCTACTGATAATTATATGTGTGACATCAGGCCTTAGTCTATGCATATTTAAAATGAAGGAGCTAGGTTAGATGAACTCCATAGACTGCACCAGCTCTAAAATTCTGTGACTGTCAGTCACATGACCAGACTTGGTAAACTGACAATTAAGGAATATGAAGAGGCTGCATTTGATCAGGAGGTATGGTGTCAGGGGGCCAAAGACTAGGTAGTGTTGAATCTAGAAGTAAGGAAAGGAATGAGAAGAGAAACAGAAAATACGAATTCTCAGGATCCCAAAGGAACTACCACAGCCATCACTAGAAAAATTTCTCTTCCTTTGTCAGGCAAACTTGTAGAATTAAAATATGGTCTTGTATGTAGATAGCACTGGAGATAGTGAGGAAAGAGAGGAATTGCTAATTTACTTTGCTTTCCTTTTTTCTAACAGAAATTTACTGACCACAAATTATGTTCAGAGCACTGTGCTAAATGGCATGGAAGCACAAAGAGGAGTTATTATAAGGTCTCTGTCTCTGAGTTTCTAATGAGGAGCTCATTAGAAGAGATACAATAAGAAGATGCAGGTTGGCTGTCTGGTCCAATCTTGACAACCTAGACTATATGTACCTAGACAAGAACACCTGAAAGGCAGCAGCTACTAAACTTTTGCTTGAAGAATCTAATTTGGACTTATGAGGGAGAATCACCTTCCAAAGCTGCCAGTTCTAATTTTTGAGTTTTATCAAGGAAGTAGCATGTATAGTGCATAAGGCGCTGAATTTGGTGCCAAGAAGACCTGGGTTTGAATCCTACCTTATACAATTAATAGCTATGTGACCATAAGCTTTTTTAAGGTCAGTTTCTTCATATGTAAAAATAAGAATTATAATAGCACCTGGTGTTATGTCTATATTGTTATGAGGATAAAGTGAGGTAAATATACACATATATGTATATATGTACATGCATATACACACGTGCATATACATACACATACATATATATGTATATACACACACCTTAAAACACTATATAAATTTTAACCATTATTATTGTTGTTCAGTCAGTTAATCCACATTTATTAAGCTAAGTGCTGGGGATGTATGAAGAGGCAAAAGATAGTCCCAGCCCTCATGGAGCTCACAATCTAATGCTGGAGACTATGAGGAAATAATTAACAGATGGAAGTTACTAGAATTAAGGGGTGTTAGGAAAGGTATTCTGTAGAAGACAGGATTTTTGTTAGTATTTTAAGGAATCCAGGGAAGGCAGCAGGAAGAGATGGGGAGAGACTGCATTCCAGGCGTGGGGGACAGCCAGAGAAAATGTCTAGAGTCAAGAGATAGAGTCCTTTTCAAGCAACAACAAGGCCAAGGGAACTGGATGGTTCAAGGAAAGAGATGTCACAAAGTCCTTATGGCTTATATACTTCATAGATAAGAATCAGCTAACTTGAGATCTTTAGTCCCAAACCTGCCAATTTAGAATTGCATGTTAAATGAAAGGTATCAAGATAACTGCAGCTGTGAAAACAGTGGGAGGAGTTGATGCTAGAAATTGGTGCACAGAAAAATGACAACTGACTGAGGGAGGGAGGAGAAGATTCGCTTGTTATAAAATACCAATATAGAGTCCTTGAAACAACTTGTTCTTCATACCTTAATAATCTTTGTGGGGGTCACTTTTTCATAGCCCAGAACCAATTTGTTCTTCACAATGATTGTCCTAAATCACCAAGAAATGTTCAAGTTGTGTTTTTCTATTTAACAAGGCAGGGAAATGTGCAATACATCTTTAAATTAATGTATTTATTTCTCTATTATTCTGCATTCCAACTGGGAAAAGTAGATATCATTTCTATATCTTTAGCTACACAGAAAATTCAGAAAAAAATTTATATCCACTTGTCCTTTCTTCTCATTTTCTAATTTGCTTTAGAGTTTTATGGTTATCTTAGTATTGTATATGTCACTTACCCTTTCCCTCACTATATTGCAATGGAAAGAGTTCCAGATCTAGATGCAGAAGACCTGGGTTCAAATAAATTCCAAATCAATCACAGGCTACTTGTATTACTTTGGGAAACCATTTAACTCTTTCTGTGCCTTCCTTCCTCAACTATAAAATGAGGAAATTGGAATAGATTACCTCTAAGGTCCCTTTCAGCATTACATTTGGATGTAGTATCTAATACATATCAAGAGAAACAAGATTCAAACAGACCTTGCAAGGACAGAATTTTGGGCTAAATCTAGCAATGTGGAATTCAACAGAGATGAATGCAAATTTAATAGAGGTAAATATCTAGACCCTCACAAGCATAAGATGGAGCAGGCATATGTAAATAGGAGCTCATTTGTAAAAGACTGGGGAATTTGGACTACAAACTCAATGTGAATCAAAATTGTAATTAATCAACTAAGTTAATGCAAACTTAGGCTATAGTGAGGTAAATGTAGCTTCTTAGAATAAAGAGATAGCAGGACTTCTGTCATCTCTCATAATCAGATCACGTCTAGAATAGTGTGTCTCATTCTAAGTTCCATATTTTAAGGCCATTGCTAAACTCAAGATTGTCAAAAAAAAAAAAAAAAGAGCATATAGTGAAGGACCTGGAGTTCATGTCATAAGTACTGATTGAAGGAATTGGGGATAGTTAGTCTAGGCAGGAAAGATAAATCAAGGAGATGACATCATAACTTTCTTCAAAGATTTGAAGGGCTATCATGAATAAAATTAATCAGTCTTGTTGGTTTTGGCACTGGAAGGTAAATCTAGAAGCATTGAATGAAAAGTTCTAAGAGGGAAATGTCCATTTGATGTAAAGAAGCACATCTTAGAATTAGAGCCACTCAAAAACAGCCTTGGGCCGATGCTATAGATTTACACCCTTGAAGGTTTTAGAGCCAAGGCTTGATTATCACTTGTCTAGTAAGTTATCAAGTCATCTTGTTAAGGTATGATTTGTACTAGATGGCCAATGGGGCACCTTTAAATTTCAAAACTCTGTTGTTCTTTAAAATCAGAGTAACTTGTCATTTCTACATCATGATTTTCAAGTAGCGATGTGCTGGAGCCAGTTCTAAACAGCCACCAAGCTATTGGTTAAATTTTCAGTGTGAGCAATACCTACAAATCAAGCCTTGATTCATTCTTTTGTTGATTGTCTAGACTTAAGAAGGCATTAATAATGTAGAATAAACTCAAAAGTATGTGTGGACACATTTTTTTCCCCTGAAGAACTCTGGAGCTAAACATTTGCCAGAACACTCCAATATTGATCTATAAACAGAAGTCCAATAGAAGACTGAGGGAACGGAGTCATCACCAGACTGGAAGCACGGTGACTGTGGGATAATAATAAAAATAATAATAATAACTGGCATTTTTGTATTGCTTTAAGGTTTGCAATGTACTTTGTATCTTTTACCTCATTTGAGTTTCATGACACTCCTAATTTCAAGGATGGCAAAGTCCTTTTCTGACAATAATCTTTTGCGTTCTGTAGTAGAAGTACTAATGTCTCCATTTTTGAGTACACTGAAATTCATAGAAGTTAGGTAATTCAAACTTTTTTTAAAAAGAGCTTTTAGGTAGTTTTCTTATTAAGAAAAAGGTAACACTGATCTATGTCACACAGTGTGAGGAAAAACTAATATAAGGCAACTAGAAAAAAACACATTAAAATAAAACCTAAATCTTGTTGGGATGGAAACATGGCCTCTGAGAGGACTTTTACAAGCAAGAATAGACAACAGACTCCTTGAAGTTCATTCAGGAACATGCCAAAACACATCTAGTGAATGGAATACTTTAACATACCAATAAAAGTAGAAAGGACCCTCTGATTCTACTGTAAGAATTTGGTAGAGAAAGATGACAACCAGTTGTGAAACATGAGAAACATTATTCTCTATTTTAACAGTACCATAGAAATATAGGGTAACTTCTTTTTATGAATGGAAATGAAAAAATCCATATTTTCTAAAAAAATTTCCCCCAAGTCTTCCTGAAATATGATACTTTCCTTCTGGGTCTGTTTTGATTTTGTAAGAATTTCTTCCAGAAGAAATAAAAATCACTGTGAATTGTGGTATTTAGAAATATAGGTCATTAATTTTTCTATAGCCTGCAGCACTAATTCATGCTCTATGTCTTGTTTTTGCATTATGTAATAAATATCATGCTTCTTTCTTACAAAGAAGAGGTAAAACAGATTTTATGTTTTTATCATAAACTTCCTCTCACAATTCTCCATAATTATTGTGAAGGGTCAGCTCTTTGTTTATTGTTCTCTGTTGTCCACAGGAGACTGGCCAATCAGATTGACCACAAGATGAGATAAGCCTATGGCCTTCATTCTGCAGAATGCTAGGGGGTATTTTAAATAAAATCCCTTTGAATTATGCAGTCAGTTTTCCTGCTGTTAACAATCTACTGCATATTTTCTGTGTCATTATAATTAAATTAGATATTAAATTCAAACAGCAAGGAATACTTCAGGACTGAAAAGCTTTCAGATGAACTGAGCTTTTGTCTTAAGTACCTGCAACTCTACAGCTTTGGGGGGAATAAACCAAGAGGCGTTACTTGACCGTATTGTGACTCCCCAGGCTAAGGAGGAGAGTTAGAGAATGAGAGGGAGAAGTTGGTGGGAGACATCATTTCCTGGTGTTAAATGGCCATTTATAGGAATCTTGAAAGAACTACAATCTAGAAATCCATCAACTCAGCAATGTTTCTAGGACTCATGAGTGGGGTACCTGTGGCCTTGAGGTCATATGTGGCCTTCTAGGTCCCTGAGTATGGCCTTTCGACTGAGTCCAAGTTTTACAGAGCAGATCCTTTTATTAAGGAGATTTGTTCTGTGAAGTTTGGATTCAGGCAAAGGTGCTTGACGACTAGAGGGCCACATGTTGCCTCAAGGCCACAGGTTTCTCAACCTCCTTTCTTTACAAGATCAGTCTAGCATTCTCTTGTGATAGTAGTATTTGAAGATTTGACCAAGTGGCTGTTGATTACTAACACTGGCATAGAGTGCCAAAAACTGAAGATTCTTTATACAATGTTGATTTGTGAACCACTTAGTTTCAGATACTATTTTTTCAGTAATCCTAGATTGGTTTGAGACTGGAACTATGAGCAAGGAGAATTGCTCAGTCTTTTCCATCTGTAGCATTTCAAACATGTTGCAAAAAAGAAATCTTTATCTTTTCTCCCAATGCTACCCTTTTCTGATCTTTCTTATTATTTCCCAGGGCAAAACTATCCTTGTAGTCACCTAGGTACCTTCAGTTCATCACTTTCACTCACCTTATATAACCATGTTGTTGTCAAATCTTGTTTCCATTTTGATACCCCTCAGATATGTCCTCTTTTCTTCAATTTATCCAACCACTACCCTAATGTCTGCCCTCATCACATCTCACCTTTCTGGACTACTGACAAAAACGTCCTTATTTCTCTCTCTGACTCAAATTATTCCTATTGTAATCCATCCTCCACTTAGTTGCCAAAGTGATTTCAACTGAAGTGCAGGTTGGACCATGTCCCACCCCCTCCATCCTTCCCTTGTACTTTGTAAGCTTCAATGACTTTTTATTACTTCTAGAATCCAATTTTGTGTTCCATTTAAAGTTCTGTCCCCTTCTTATCTTTCGAGTCTTCTTTAACATTAGTCCCTTCAATGCATGCTACAAACTAGCTATTCCATCCTACTTGCTGTTTCTCACAAATAATATTCTATTTCCTGACTACATGTCTTTTTACTGTTAATTCCAGAAGCTTGGATGATTTCCATCGTCACCTGTACCTATTAGAATCTTTGCTTCTTGCAAGGCACAGCTCAAATGCTACCTTCTTCAGGGGACCTTTCTCAGCTGCTAGTGCTTGAGATTACCTTGTATTTACTTTGTAAGCCTTTCACATGTTCTTTATATACATACATGTTAAATGCTCCCCTTCCCTCAATTTGGAAAGCAAGCTATTTGAAAGCAGTAATTATTTTAGCTTTTTGTTGGTATCCCAAGTGTGTATGTGATACTTAGTAAGCATATAATAAATGTCTATTGATTGATTAGTATCCCAGTGACTCTCAGCAATGTTCAAATGCTAGGAATACAGCGAACACCATGACATTATGCTTCTTTGGTATTCTGAAACTAAATGGACCCATTGTTTAGTGATGAAAAATTGCTACCTTTTTTTCCCGACATGTATCTGTGGTCAATGCAGGAATAAGATATAAGTAATATTGTTACCCAGATACATATAATGTTTCAAATCTCATCTGGCCACATGTTAGGAAATCAGAGCCCTACCCAGTGTGGGCATCTTGCTTTATCCACGTAGCTACTCCCTTTTCCCCCAGTAGCAACATGAACCCTCTGTATTCGGAGACTTCCAAACACTAACCTCCTAACTTTCTACCCCTGCAGATCTTGATCCACTCTAGTATGTGGGACCAAAATGTCTTGGGATGTCATTACCATTGGCCCTTCCCCTGAGAGAACATCCTCCTAAGGGGTGATGAAACAACCTAGTTCATGTTTTAATGTGTCCCTGAGTCCTCTGGAGCTAGCTAGCTCCAGAATATGCTTCATATTCTGTCCAGCTGACCATAAGAAAACCAGGTATTGCAGTGTTGTAATCCAGCCAACTTCTCTGCTGACACATTCATACCCTTCCTCTTGGCACAGGGAAACTGATTGCATTTCTTCCTTGGGGCTATGTTCCTCTCAAAATTATGGCTAGATCTCTCCCTTAATAATAATAATACTAATAAAAACCTTCACCTAACCATCACATTCTCCCAAGGTATCACCAGCTAAGGTCATTCAAATCAACTGCCTATATTTCCCTACTATCCATTCACTATTAAGTCCTAGGTGTTCTGGCTTCTGGTTCCATCATTCCTACTTTCCTAACAGGTCCACCTTAGCCTCCTTTTATGAGTGATAATTTATTTCCTATACCTACACATTAATGTCTCCTAAGCCTCTGTCTTGATCTGTGTCCTTTTTATAATGTTTCTTCTTTATCTCCCTTGGTGGTGTCTTTTATATCTAAGAGTTCAAAATAAGCAATTCACAGATTCAACTGAGTTCCGTTCAACAGATAAGAATTAAAAATACCTACCACATCCAAAGAACTGTAGTAGGTGCCACAGATACAAAGACAAAGTAATATCTACTATGTTAGATGCTTTGGATACAAATATGAGAAACAATAACAAAACATCCTATCATCTCGAGAAATTTGTATTACACTGACAAGACACAGTATGCATGTGGTTAATTATATTGGAAGGTAATTTAAGGAGGGAGGGAGACTAAGGATGATTGATCATCTGCAGTGATGTTAAAGAATGATTCCTCCATGGGTAAGAAGTAAGGCTTGGTAACACCCAAGATCCCATCCAATTTCAACATTCTAATTTTTGCAACCCCAAGTTATTCTAAATCAGTTGACTAAGGAAAAAATGAATAGTCACAGAGCAAGCTCTTTTGGATAAGGTGAATAACTGAACTTGTAGGAGGATTTGCCAGAGACATGAGATGTCCAAAGAAATGTGAAGGCAACAACATTTAAGCTTTATAAGGCACTTTGTATAAATTATCACATGTGATCATCACAACAATCCTGTGATCCTAACACTCAAACCACTGTATCACCTAGCTACTGGCATAGTAGGCTAGATACTGAGCACAAAGTCAGTGTAGGATGTTGTTCCTTTCCTTCAGGAGCTGAGAGTCCAGACAGGGAGAAACACCTACACCTCCCTCCCCCACACAAATGCATATGCGCACACACATGCATGTATGCACATACACATGTGACCAAGTCAGAATAAAGGGACTGGCATAGATGGGAAGGGCTATGAGATTCAGAGAAAAAAGTCACTGATGTCCAGAGCTGTGGACACAGTTGGTGGTACTCTGTTCATGACTCGGGTTTCCTTTACACATTTCCCTATCTTCCCCTTTTTATCTGCACCCCATCTGAGTTCACTATATTCAAGAAAGCTATTTATTTACATATCCCATTATCATCCTTTTTCTTCTTAGTCAATTAATAAGTAGCCTTTTCTATTACACACAACCCTCAGATTAAGCAAAGGGAAAATGCTCTATTTCTTTCCATGGTTCAGTACAAAATAGCAATGAGAAGAAATATTTTCAGGTTGCATGTGTTAAATATTATCAAAATAACATGGTGTAATAGACTAAGTGCAGGATTTTGAGTAAAGAAGACTTAGGTTCGAATCCAACCTCCAGCATGCATCTATTTTACCCAAGGTCACTCACTTACTCTTTCTCATCTTCAATTTCTTCATCTATAAAATGAAAGCTTTTAGTTTGATCCTTATAAACCTTTTGAGTTTTCCATCTGTGATCTTATAAATGTCATGCTAGTGCTGCTCTCTTTTAAAAATGACAATATTAGGTGGTATGAATACAGAAAAAAATCCTTAAAGTTCAGAAGGTACAAACATTTTGGGTCAAAGTTTTTTTTTTTGTGAATAGCTTTCCTTAATTCTCTTGGTTTTTGTTACTTATTTTTTTATATCAGTGCTAGTGTCTCGAGGGCTGAGATATGGAAGATATAGGGTGCCCAGTCTAGTTTTCACTTAAACCTTACCATATTAGTCCCTTTCCTCTATCTCTGTGCTAGTATTTCTTCCTCTTCAGTTCTGAATGCCATCCCAGAATAATCTATTAAGAGGCTTTGCCAGGTGAAATGTCAGGACTTGCCCACATAATTTCTGAAGAACATGTTAACCTTAACCTTGGGAGATCTTGGGACTTTAGAGAAGTGCCAATTTGCACACTAATCTGACAAGATCTTATCCTCTACTAAACCTGCATGTCATAACAGATAGGCAGAAGATAGCTAATGTGGAACATATAGGTATTTTCCCAGTGCTTTTCCTTTTTTTTCTCAGCTTGTCCATAGGATCTGAATATATTTAGTCAATGCAAGCAAATGACCAGTCTGATTTCATTTAGAAAAAAAAATTGTTTGCAAAATATAATCTTATAGGAAAGGTCTCTGAGTGGTCTTATAGCAAAGAGGTGGAGTGGTGGATTTTGAAAAGGTTCTTTTGTCTCCCATTATTAGAGGGAAAAGTGTGTGTGGGTGGATGGTAAGAGAGGGTTCACTAGCAACTAACTGTATGAGTTTCTGTATTTATTGGAAAGCTTTCTTAAGACATTACTTACTGAGCCTCTCGAGTTAACAAAATGAAAGAGTGGAAGGATTTTTAACTGTAAATGCATGTCTTAAGAAATCTTTCCAATAATTACAGAAACTCATACAGTTAGTTGCTAGCGAACCCTCTCTTGCCATCCATCTCTCTACTTTTCCCTCTAATAATGGGATACCAAAGAACCTTTCCAAAATCCACCTCTCCCTCGCCTCTCTGGACTAGATGATCTTGAAAAGCCATTCTAGACTTACATGAACAGATGCAAAGTGGAGTGACGAGAACCAGGAGAACATTGTATGTAGTAACAGTTATAATGTGTGATGAAGAACTGTGAATGATCTAGCTAGTCTCAGCAATATAATGATCCAAGATAATTCCAAAGTATTTATGATGAAAAAGTCTAACCACCTCTACAGAAAGAACCAATGGAATTCAAATGCCAATCAAAGCATAATATTTTACACTTTATTTTATGGTTTTTTTTGGTCTGTGTTTTCTTTCATAACATG
This sequence comes from Notamacropus eugenii, assembly GCF_028372415.1. Classification (NCBI taxonomy): domain Eukaryota; kingdom Metazoa; phylum Chordata; class Mammalia; order Diprotodontia; family Macropodidae; genus Notamacropus; species Notamacropus eugenii. The sequence goes on along the minus strand of NC_092872.1, from coordinate 601,313,801 downwards.
ACTAGTATGGAAATATATTTAGCATGATTGCACATGTATAATCTATATCAAGATGCTTACTTTCTTCGGGAGGGGAATGGGGAAGGAAGGAGGGAAATAGTTTGTAACTCAAAAATTTTAAAGATGAATGTTTAAATTGTTTTTACATGCAACTAGGAAAAATAAAATATTACTTATATAAAAAGAAAGGCCATTATAATTCTGAATCTGTAATGACCTTCAACAGGATGCCATATATAATGCTTTATAGCCATTATAGGAAGGATGTTTTTCCTTATGTTTAACTAAGCCCATCCTAGTGCATTTTTTTACCTTTATGCTCTTATTCTAATCCTGGCAGGGGTGTAGAAGTGCTCACCATTCTGTGCATACTTATCTCTCTATATTGAAAAATCATAAGTAAGCTTTCCTTGGGTGTTTTCCCCTTCAGTTCCTGTAATCTTTCTTTATTTGTCCTGGTTTCCAAATCTACTCATCACATTTTTTTTTCAGCCAAGGGAAGGGTGGTAAATGCCAAAGACCATGGACAAGTGGTTCTTGTAGGTTCCTGCCACTTTGGGCTTCTTTTTATACTTCAGAGTCACAGATCCTACAACTTTAGCCATAGATGGGATGAGATTCAACAGGTGAGAAAACTGAGACAAAGAGAAGGGGAATGAGGTAGGCAGAGCTGGGACTAGTGCCAGGGACTCCTGAGTACAAGGTTAGTGGTCCTAAAAATACTTCATACTCTATCATTCCCACTACTCAGACACCACTCTCCTGACTCAGGCTTTAAGTTTGTAAAGCCTTAAGTTACTAAACTGTTAAAACACACCTAGACTTCTAAAACAGCAGCCCCACAACCCAAGAAACAAGAATATCTTCCTTCAGCAGGAGATCTTATACACAAGATCTTATACACAACTGAAAATGCATCCATATCAACATGACACCAAATCCAATGAGAGGCACTATGGAGTAGTGAATAGAACAGTTGGCCTGGAATTAAGAAGACTTCGGATTAAATTCTATTTTAGATATCTACTATATTAGTAACCCTGGCCAACTCACTCAATTTTTCTTGATCTCAATTTCCTTATCTATAAAATGAGATAGTAGATCTCAATGGTCTTTAAAGTCCCTTCCAGATCTAAACCTATGATCTTCAGGTTCCTATAGTATTATGGCAGCTAAATTATACAGTAGTTAGAGCACTGGGTCTGAAGTCAAGAAGACCTGAATTCAAATTCGGTATCAGACATTTACTAGCTATGTACTATTAGACAAGTCATTTAACCTCTGTTTGCTATTTCGTCAACTGTAAAATGAGGATAATAACAGCAACTACCTCTAAGGGTGGTTATGAAATCAAATGAGAAAATATTTGTAAAGTGCTTAGCATAGTACTTAGTGCATAGGATGCTCTTTATAAGAGCATTTTCCATCTCTCCAACTTCCAAAGGACCTCAGAGGAAATGCTGCTCACGTGCATGTAATAATGCCGTAAGATAAAAATCAAATCTGAAAACACCTTGCTCAATCATGTTAGCTTGTGAGTGAAGCCCATGCTGAGTGAACCTAAGTGGGGGGTGATAGGCACTGTGATACTTGTCAACACTGAGTAGTTTGGCTCAGTGGGAGCACTTCTTACAGGATGCTCCATGAAGCATAGTTGATGTTTTCCATTCCTTAATAACATTTTGAGAAGAGCTTTTCATTTGTTAATGGTTCTTTTTGTTGCTTGTATTTTTCAGGGTGCTGGTTGAACTTCTGTGGCACTTCATTCTAGATCACCTTACCTGCTAGGGATTCACTCATGCCTGGCACTAGAGACAAAGTCTATCCCTGACCTTCACTTATAAACTGGATAGAGGGAGGACTTTGACTGTAGATTATCACTCCCTTCACTTTGGCCAAATCTTTCTCCTACAAGACACAAAAATGCCTTTGTTCTGAGGAAGCTAAATAGGAGAATCTTTTTTTGGGTTAGATGCTATCTAGGATTGCGAAGACCAAAAAATCCTTTGGATCTAGAAAAAGGCCATGCACTAACTTGACCCGAATATACTCTTTCAGTTGAACAAGAGAAACTATGTTGACAAAGGTACCAGCAATGGAATTAAGCAAAATCTGTGGCATAGGGAAACAAACAAAGAGACTGGATTTGGTATCAGAAAACACGAATTTGAGACTGCCACTTGTTAGCTATGTGATCTTAGGTAAACCATTTAAACCTTTTCATGCCTCAGTTTCTTCATTTGTCCAATAGGGTATTATTTATATTGTCAGCTCAACAGCTTACAAGGCTGTTGAGAGGATCAAAAGGTATATTATCAGTAAATAGTGCTTCAAGCTATCAGAAACTACAAAAGTGCCAGTTACCATCATCATTACAAAAGAGTAAAGACACAATTCACCTTTGAGATTATAAAGTTCTAACAGTTCCTAAGTAGAACAACTAGTCCTAATACTTACTGCCTCTGTTCTGTAAAGTTCTAGGGATAGCCTTGAGGGACCGATTTCTAGTATTGTGGTCATGCACTCCTTTACCGCTTGGTATGTGCTTTCCATTTATTGGGAGCCAGACTTTGTGAGCTTGAAAAGAAGAATTACTTTGTTAGTTTTTGAGAAGGGTTACTATGCATCACAGGGTGAGGAGAGCTGTGATGAAAACAATCCCCTGAAAAGGGAGGTCTCTAGGAAGAAAGGGATCAAAATTATAGCACAATGAGATTTGTGGCACAAGTGAGACCTCATAGTTCCTGGTAACAAGAAGTCAGAAGTCCTTTGTTCCTTTCATAAAGTTCTTGTGAAGTTCCGCTTGGGTGCAGCTCTCTCCTGGGTTTGGAGGTTTGGTGCCACTCTATATTCCAAAGCTGATACTCCTCTCCTTGTTGCCCTGTTATTGACACGGATCAGAATTCTACGTCTTTCATTGTTCTAAAGATAGCTATTGGTGGTGAAGGGGGGAAGGCAGGGAAAAGAGAGAGAAATGAAAACCTTTTCCTTCTCTAGCAAGGGCAATTCCCTCTTAGGATGGCTTATTGTTGGATTACACTTACTGACTTTGAACTAGTTTGTTGTTTCAATATATAGCATAAAGATATTTCTGATTATTTTAGCCAATCACATCTATTTCTTGTGTGGCAAGATCTGTCTTTATATAGTGATCAAAGAACTCTGTGTTTCTGAAATTGACTAAGGGTTTATTCGTATCTAACTTACACTTTTGATTGATTGTTTGATTCAATTAAGCTGTATGGACCTTCTGTGATTAAATGAGGTGGGGGCAGAATCTCACTCATATATCAATAGGGCTTGTCTTACTAACAGCACCCTTGGGCAATAACGCAAGGTAAGAATTTATTGATTAGGAAGCAGGGAGCTACAAAAATGGAACTCAGAAATGGATCACAGAACTATATTTTTGTTTCTGTCTGAGTAGCTGCAATGTCTGAGGAGGATGTTCTGGTGTTTTAATATAGAGTAAATGTGTTATGAAATTACAACCAGCTCCACAGTCCCTAAAAGGATATCACTGGAAGAGGAAACATCTATTTTTGGTTTGCCATTTTAGGTTTCCTTCTGATTGTGACCACCGCTTGACATGTAAAAGGTGAGAGAAATGAAATACATATTTGTTAAAGTTGTAATGCAATGCTTAATCATGCTGTCTTGGTCACTGTGGATCCTTGAAGGCAAGAGTAGTAGAAAGCTCACTTTTCCAGATTGTCCCAAGATGAAGAGGATTTCTATGTGGGGTTCTGGTGATATACTATATGCTTCTTGTCTAATGATAAGTCTGGCTAAGTTTGGAGGAACACAACACTGGGTTTTCTCAAAGGTAATGAAATTTTTGGGCTCTTTAAAATGATCTAAGCCCAAGGGGTCATAATCTGCCTCAGTAGAAGTACCCATACCAAGAAACTTCCTGATCCTTTAAGTATTATTGGATTGTGAGAATGGAGCATTTGCCATTTGCACATAAAGCACTCTAGTGCTAAATCTAGCTTTTTTTCAATAATGGGCTAGACTAGAGAATCTGGTGCTAATATCCTAAGGTAAAGTAGAGGAGGAAGGGACTTGGAGGCAAGAGTTCTGGGTTCCATTCTCAGTTCTGTCACCAAATAGCTGTGTGACTATAAACAAATCACCTTTAATCATTCTGAGCTTCAGTTTCCAGTGGATCAGATAATCCTTCAGGTGCCCACTACCTGGGAAATTTTGTGATTCCCATTGCTCTTTCACAGCTCCTCAGGAAGAATTGAATCCTACAGAATAGAATGTTTGCACTCAATTCTGTGGTGCTCAGGGGTGTGCATGTCATCTCTAGGGATTTAATATAAGATGAAAATGATAGACCATTAAATGTGAGAGTAATAGAAAAGATAATTCAGGCTGACTTAGATCTCAGTCCTCTCATTTCATAAGGTTGGTCATCACTGATGGATTGTTGTTCAGCACCATGCTGAATTGTTTTGCAGCTTAATGATGAGTTTAGTTTGAATGGAACATTTCCTTCAGGAGTTTTATTTGAGGTGCTGCTACATGCATTTATTCATTTATTAGGTTAGGGAAATGGAAAATAAAAAGCAAGGAGACCTTCAGAGCTAGAGTATTACCATTTATATGAATGTATTGTGTTGTTACATAAGCACCCTGAGGATTGGAAATTTTACTCTGGGAGAGTTCAGTGCCACATTGATAATGCTGGAATTAGCATTTGGCAGAAAGACCAATCTATAAAGGTGCCATTGGAGGGAGGACAAATGGAATTTTAAAAGTGAGTTGAGACAGCACCAAAAATGAATGTGGATGGAAGTGCAGAAAAAGTTAGAAAATGGACAGGCAACCAGGGAGAGAGTCTGTGAAGCCGCTTTTACTTGCTCCTTCTTTTGCAAGGTTATGGGTTCTCTACTACTCCAATTACTGAATCAAAGGTCACAACCATAGGACAAGGGAAATTTTAGCCATATTTACTTTCGGATTACAAGCAATCATCAGTGGTACCATTTTAATGCTGATTTGCTTTCTTCATAAAGAAATAGTGTTTAAATAAGTGGTAGGCATTAAGTCTGCTTGAGTTCCCCAACAGAAAACTCTTAACTCCCTTCTTCATGCCACTCTGAGGGCTGTCCTCACCTTCCGTCTTGTCCCACACCCCATGTCATTAATGCACTTCCTCCTCACCTCCACTTCTTAAAATTCTTACTTTCCTTTAGAGATCACATCAAATGCCACTGCATATCTCTCCATCTTTCCTGATTTTTATGCTAAAAGTGCCCTTCCCAATGAATGACCTCATACTTGTTTTGTATATTTTTTTTGGCATATGCTTATAAATATACACATTGTCTACACTAATAGAATATAAGCACCTTGAGGTCAGGGGCTCTTTCATTTTTCTCTTTGTAGCTTCAGTCCCATCATAGCTTCTAGAATATAGTAAATGCTGAATACATTGATTAACTGATTGATAAGCAAAAACTTAGAAACTATGCAAGTAGAGATTTGGGGAGCTGGCTTGTTGCATGACTTTAAATAAAATGTTTAACCTATTTCTGTTCTGGTGGTTTCCTTTCTACAATGGAGAGAAAAACCAAAAGCGATTAGAAAAATGATCAAAATAACTTTAAATTCACTTTGCAAATATGAGTGCCTAGCAGCGATATAAATAAAAGATTTAATGATAAAGCTACATACAGCTGAGATTTGCTTACTGTGTTCAGTTTTTTATGGCAGCTTCCTATTCAGACTTTTTGGTGGATCAGTGTCTATGCGAATTTGGGTACTTTTTTTTTTTTGAGATGCTGTTTTCATATATATTTCTCCAGATCATCCAAACTGTTCATGATCAGATATTTTGAGATCTGAGCAGTATATACGACTGTGTTAGAAAACTGTACCTTTGACTTCAAGGATCGGGGAACTCACAAATGAGGCAACTCCCTCTATTAAAGAGGGTCACCACCTTCTGTAATTAACAGTCTCAAAGAGATTCATGGAACATTAAAAGGTTAAGTGACTTGCTCAGGATAACACAATCAACATGTGTGTGGGTGGGCGACCTATATCTAGGTCTTCCTTGCTCCCTATCCACTATATCATAATGCCTCTATATGACTAGATAACTACCAAAAATGGTTTCAATATCATTTGGGGATTTCTGTGTCAAAATATATGTTGGCTAGAGTATTAGGATATGTCTTCTTTAAAACAATTGTTTCTCCACTTGACTGGCCCTGAGAAGTCTTGGTATGACATGTATGACATTGCTTCCCATTTCTAGAAAGAGGATAGACAAGAAGACTTGTTAATAGCCACATGTTTTCCTAAGAGAGTTAGGCTGGCAGAATCCATCCTGGTGTGTGGTTACATACTCACTAGAGTAATAAGGAGACCTGTCCAGGTATTACAGGTTTAATGCCACCATTAATCTTTTTGGAAGGTATAGTGTTTCTCTTTGACATTTTTGCCTCTTTGATAAATCAAAGGACAGGTATTTTTGTTAGCTTAGCTTTATGGACAAAATGACCTCTAAATGCCCCATATTTTTTTTTGAAGCTAGTCATTCTCATTCCTTCCTTAGTGATATGCTAGATCAACTAGCTACACTTATAGGATATAGGAAAGGAAAGTTTGTACATGTTCAGTTGTTTAAGTCTCAGGAGAAACACTGCAGAGAAAGGAGATGGTAGTTAAATGTGATCATTTAGTTTGGCACCACTTGATGCCAATGTATCAATAAATAGACTTATAAAAGCAAACTGTTCCTCAGGTGCCCGTGAAAGAAATATTGAGGTACTTTTGGCAACAGGTGCTCCTGACAAATGGGCATTTACAATGCAAGGCAGCTGACAAGCGAAATCTTTAGAGGACAAAGTCCTTACAAAGTGATAAATTATTTAACTCATTTGTCAAAAGTAAACACGATAAATTTTCATATCCTTATGCAGTTTGGAGAGCAACCATGATTAGCATGTAATATTACAGATATTTAAAAGATTGGGCACTTTGTTGTTATTCTTGTTATATTGGTTATAATGGTTTTACTGTTTAGTCCCAGTATATCAGTGCTGGTGATATTTAAAGGAATATGCTAATTTTTAGCTTAGCAAATCATCTTAAATATTTAATGACATAATTAAGCCTTACTCACATAAAGCTCCTTTTTGCTGATTAAAGATTCACAAGGTTCTCATCCTTTCTATCTTAATTAGGCAATGTGTTTGTTTTAATTGCTATGTATTCCAATAAGCATTTGATAAATATAACCTGTTTCCAGTAAAAAAAATCATGTTTTCCATTTTATTGCAATAATGAAACTAATGAAAATTAGAACACAGTTTTGGTCTTCTGAGCCTTTTAAAATTAGATGTCAATGGTATGTCTGACTGAATACTTCAGGAATAAAAGAGGAGTAGTCTATGTTTTATATAAGTGATTTCTGTGGGAGAAGATTGTGGGAAGAAGGAATGGGAAAAGAGGATTTGAGGTGAATGGGAACAAAATTATTTGGGTCATTTTGAGGGTAAACACCATTGAAATTGAATATTGGAAGGAGGAATTTGGGAGAAATTGAGGGAAATCTGAAAGAGGAAAGCCTTCAGTTTCTACTTTTCACTGCTATGAGATAAGGTTGAAAGAACAGAATTAAGGGTTGAGGAGTGAGACTTGAAGAGAAGGGCTCAAGGATAAGGAAAGTGAGAGTAGTTTACACACTGAGTTAAGGAAGAAAATGCAGTGGAACAAATTGGTGGGAAAAACAGATGGGTAGAACATGGTGAATGGGGATGGTTGTTGAAACAGGTAAAATGTTGGTAAAAGGAAAGGAGAGATGAGGATATGGCTGAGTGGCTGTTGACATGAAGGAAAGCTGAAGTTGGGGTTGGCTGTCAAGAAGTGATAGTGAGTTAAAAAGGTCGTAACAGATGCTTAGAGATGAAGTACATAAAACTCATATGTAGTTTAAAAAGCAAGACTGAAAAATTTCATTTGGTATAGAGAATAGGTTAAAAATTTCACTGACTTGTGTTGAGTGAATTGGAGAAAGTTTGCTCTTGCTCATTCTCATAGAGTCAGGTGCCTATATCTGATCCTCAGGGGTCTAGGGTACCAAGACGGGTTTAGGATTCTCTCTTTCCTACTGCCAAGAGCTTGGGCCCCCAGTGACTATGTTTCCATCATTATTAGGTTCTATTAGAATTCCAGTTTTAGTTAACCACTTAACATCAATTAGTTTTTCTGGAGGAATATTTACTTGAAAGATACAGTAAGAACAAAATACAAATATTTTCTCCAATACTGTTAACTATATTCTCCCCTATATCTCAGTCATTGGGGGTAATGGGCTCAACATAGCTCAGTTCCTACATGGTACTCAGTGGTCCCACTTAATTATTGTTGACCTGGAGTTGTAAAGGTCGCTGTTTAATCTTCAGAGGTATTGATGTTGGGCTAACTACAAAGCCTAGCCTGGACTCCAAGTCCTATGCTACCAGATCCCTAGACTTGGAGTTTAACTTTGTTTACTTTACAACTCACAAGGTCAGAGTTTCCAGATTAATATCCTTCACCTAATATGATAAAACAAAAACCAAAGCAAAAAGACAGCCTTGTTTTCAAGGGACTATATATCAGTCTTGGAGAGGAGAAGGCTGGGAGCCTCTCTCCTTATATCATTGTCTTTCCTTTGTTTTGAGGGAAGGAGTTTTATGGATCCAGCAAGGACACAGGCATAGAGTTAGTCATTGAGACTAAGAGGCCTTTTTGAATGTTTTCACAGACAATCAAAGAGTCTCATCACCATAGAGTTAGTTAATCTGAACCAGCTATAAAGATATCCATGAATGCTCCATAGCCTTTCCAAGGCATTTCTATTCCATGATACAATGACCCTCCTCTGGAAGAAGGCTCCTCAGCATCCTCTGCACAGAGAGTTGACTCTGAGTCACATGCCAGACCCTCATTACAGTATAATGTTTGTATTCCTGCTGAAGTGAAGTGACTACTTTCGAATTTCAAATGTAGGGTGGTCATCCACCTACTTCACATTATCAAGGGCAGTGAATGATTTTTTTTTAAAAAAATGGAAATAAATCTTTAATGTGAAAATTTACAAAAAAGGATTTGGGGTAGAGAGACAATTTGACCATTTTAAGAAAGTTGGAGAATAAAAAAATGTCACAGAGGAAGGAAGGAAGGAAGCAATGAAGGAAGGAAGCAAGGAAGAAAGGAAGCAAGGAAGGAAGGAAGGAAGGAAGGAAGGAAGAAAAGAAGGAGAAGGCCAAGTGTTCACTGGGAACTGAAAACAAATTCTAGGCTTTTCTTGAAGAAGACTTATCTAAGTCCTGCTTATCCCCGGGGGGTCAGAACCAGGACCAAAGGGCAAAAATTATGAAGAAATAAGTTTAGGAGAGATGGGAGTGGGAGAAGAAACAACCTCTTAACAAACAGAACTGTTGAGTTGAATGGATTGCCAGGGACATAATGACTTCCCTCTTAATTCAAAAGTATAAGTAGTCTTCAAACAAAGACTAAATTCTGATTCTGTGATTCTGTTATTTTTTCAAACATAGATAACTGCTCTATATGAAAACTAGATAGTAATGCATCATGGAAATATATAGCATAGTTGGTAATAATTTAAGATGTTGCAATCGATTCACTTGCTTAGGTCACTAGAAAATTTGTATTTCTTCAGTATATTAAAGTAATTAATATGGTCAAGACATACTCTTAATATGTATTAATATCATTGATCAAAAGAAGGATTAGAAGGATTAGAACACTTTCTTTACAATGGCATTTTAACAGAAATCGTAGGGGTTACCTTAAGCATTATTCACTATGTGGATTAAATAATTTAAGGCTCAGAGGGTAAATGATTGGTTTCTAGCTTTGTAGTTGATACATTTTGAATCATGGAGTCAGTTACATCTAGGCTTTCTGAATGTCTTCTCCATTTTCTACCATACCATACCATTCTGACTAGTAATAATTACAATATTTTCTGAATATTTTCACTTGGGAATATTTCAGATAAACATCTATTACAATGTTTACATATCCATGAGAGGAGAGTGGATAGATTGTGCACTTCTTGAGGGCAGGAATAGCTAGCATTTAATCATTTGTAAAGTGTTTCACCTATATTATCTCATTTGATTATCAGAATAACTATGTGCTATTATTATCCTCATTTTACAGATGAAGAAACCATGGCTGAGAGACATTAAGTAAATAACTTGTCCAGGATCACAGAACTGAGTAAGCTGAAGGATTTGAACTCAGGCCTTCATGACTTCACTCTATCTACTATACCACAAAGCTGCTTATATGCATAGCTCACATAGTGCCTTTCACATACTAGGCACCTAAATATTTGCTGAATGATGGAATGAATATCAATCTATTTGGGTCTACTTTCATTTTTGAGGGAATATTTCTGATATAGACAATACACTCATTATTCAAATGATTTTTGTGTGTGAATATATACAGATGCACTTATACATATATATGACTGCATACACACACTTATCAATGTGTATATATGTGTGTGTATATATGTGTACATTGATATATTTATTGATTTATACACACTAATAAATATACACACACATATATGTATATATATATACAATTGATATGTATACACACAGAAATATTGATATACATATTATATTATGATAAGCCTTGGTAAATGGAAACATGTGGGTGAAGAAACAATCTCTTCAATTTAACAAATATTTAGAAAGCATCTACTATGTGCAAAGAATTATGCTTGGCATTGAAGATGCAAAGATTGATATTACACTGACCCTCATTTGTAACTGAATGGAAAGTACTGCCAAGCCTAGAGAAGGATAAATATTCCAATTTTCACAGAAAGGGGAAAAAAAAGACCACTATCTTCAAGCCGGAAAAATTCTATAACAGATCATTAAGGAGATGGTCAGGTTGCACAAATAGGAGATTGAACCCAGATTGGAACCCAGATTGAACCCATATTGGAACCAGATCCTCTGACTGCAATTCTAGTGTTCATTTCTTCTGAACCCCACAGTTCCCCTGTGACCAACCAAGGTCACTCTACTGGTAAGTCAAGATTTAAATACAGATCCTGATTCTAAATCTAATGCTATTTTTCACAAATAACTATGATATAGGGGAGAGAAACATGGAAAAATGATACATACACTTTGCCAATTTTGAGGAAGGATAAAATCCCTTTTGACTAGTATTAGGATTAGGAAAAAGAAAAAAAAATAGTTGATAAGATAGGTACCTGAGCAGGGTCCTGAAGAAAAGAATAGATTTAACAGACAGACTTGAGGTGTGTGTATGTGTGTCTGTGTGTGTGTGTCTGTGTGTGTGTGTGTGTTTGTGTGATTGTATGTGTTGAGAGTTGGAGGGATAGAGTTTAGTGTTATATGGGGGAACAAGAACAGATTAGTCATTTGGCCCAAATAAATATATAAAAGAGAGCATTATTGGATACTATTTGAAATACTCATTGAGGTTGCAGAAAGCCTTGAATGTTAGGAAAGGAACAGCAATTATACTTTATTCCATAGACAACAAAGAGATACTAAACAGTTTTGAGCAGAAAAGCAACGTGATCATGGAAATGTGATGATATGGACAAAGCAGCATCAAGCAGGATGGAAAAAAATAAGGATGAAGTGGAGGCAGGAAGGTAAGTTCAAGCAGAAGAGATCACACTGAAGTGAGGGAGGAGGGCAGTAATGAAAATAAAGAGAAAGGGAAAGTTAAGAAAGATATTGTATAGGCCAAATGAATGTTTTGGAAACTGGGGTGGATGTGAAAGAGAAGGGAAAGGAAAGAGTTAAAAAATAACTCCAAGGTAACAAACTTAATAGAATGAATGTGGCCAGTCATTCTATTAACAGGATTAGGTTCTCAAATGAGGCATGCCCTTTGGCGGGGGAGGGGAATATGGGAAGATGACAGTGGGAAAAGGCAGAAATTTAGGCTGTGACATTCTTTTAACAGGTAGAAATAACTGAGTTTAGCACCTAGATAGTATCAATAATTCATGAAATTAGGAGCTCCCAGATGTGCTTTTCCCAATCTCTTGTATTCCCCCTATAGCTGCATTGCAGATGAGCCCCTCACATGTCTTTGCCCCATCCCTTCCATGCGGGCAACCTCCCTGGCAGTAAATTCAAATTCTGGGTAAGCGTCTTGGGATCTCTGTTTTCTACCCTATGGGAGGATGTCTTAAGATTTCTGCTCAAACAGGGGCTTGTGTCCTGAGGTCTCTTCCTGAGGTCTGTTCTCATGCAAAATGAACTTGTCCCAAAATTTTGTTTGAGAACACTTTTCATGCTACTGGCAATATTTGTAAAAAGGGTTAAAATTGTTGGTTAAGACTCTACCTATATACATTTATGTTCCTAGAAAATTCATTTTGGTCCAACTTCATCAGAGCTAGTTCTCTTAAAGACTTAAGGGTTTCAATTTTGGATCAAAGTTTCATAAATTTAGAGCTGGAAGACATGTTAGACATGATCTCATCCAAATCTCTCATTTTACAAATGTGGAAACCGAGTATCAGAGAGATGAGATGGTTTTCCCAAAGTCACAAAGCTAGTAAATAGAATTGCTGACTTTACACTCAGGGCAGAGGATAAGGCAGTTTTCAAAAATGGAAATTAATTCTTATGTTAGGCAGTTAAGAAATAGCTAAATTCTCTAGAGGCTGCTTTTTTTTTTCTTTTTGGCAGACAATCTTTACAGTATTAAAGTAACTAACATATTATTCAGCCACCTTTCATCTTTTCCTTTTGTTTGTGTGGACACCTTTCCAGTGCTGGAGGAAGTGTGTGTATATGTGTGTGTATGTGTGTGTGTGTGTGTGTGTGTGTGTGTGTGTGTGTGTGTGTGCGTGCAGATTTTATTAATGCCTGACAAGTGACTGTACTGCTTTCCAATTCCCTTTTATAATACAAGCATTAAAAAAGAACAGACCGAAATATGATATAAGTCCCAGTGACAATGTGCAATAACCAAAACAGTTATAGATTGGTTCTGTTTGCTTATCACTGTGCAGCCAAAGAAATCAAGGAAAATGTGTGCTGCATTTGAAATGAAATTACGAAGAAGTTCCATGGTTTTAGAAGACACTGAAATGGCGCTTCATTCATTTATTCAGTCATCTGATAAATATTTATTACAAGGCACTGTCCTTCATGGCATTCTGCCTAATATATCCCTTTTGTTAAGAAACCTGTTGGTCCAAACTCATCCTGTTGATTTCTTTGCCATCCAGCCTTTCCCTATTCCAATCCATTTTCCACTCAGTGTTATTTTGTTTGTCCTTCATTCTAGAAGAGGATCATGACATCAGGGAGATGATGACATGACTTGCAGTTGACTTTGATTTGAGTGAGGGGTGGCCGTGCAAAGTCACCAGCCTCACTTTCTTTTCCAGAGTCATCTAAGCCCAGTGGAAAGATGTTCATCAGGATGACTGGAGATGGCCCAGAATGTCAAGGGAGATCCTGGCCCTTTTAGGCTAAGGCCTTTTTAGGTTCTCATTTTGAGTGAGGTAATGCCCATTCAGTGAATAGTCCTCTTTAAGTATTGAGTCAAGGGATGGCCCCTTTAGTAAAAAAAAAATCAAACCGTGAGGGGAAGACCCTCAGGATTGCTGGCCAAAAGATAAACAGTTATTATTGATATTCACTCTGAGCCAGGAGGGTCCAAAAAATAGCCACTACGTGGTGCTTGGGCAGGGATATTGTTCAATCTATGAGCTCCAGAGTGGAATGGGTTTAAGGTTTGGTCTTTGAGAAAGAGACAATGACAGAGGCAGAGGCAGAAGCTAAGGTAGAAAGAATGAGCTCAGTTACTCAGTTGGCTCATTCAGGAAGCTAGGACTACTCACAGCTTGTGTTTGTCTTTTGTTCTCAAAGAAGATCATGACATCAGGGAGATGATGACGAGACTTGCAGTTGACTTTGATTTGAGTGAGGGAGGGCTGTGCAAGGTTACCAACCTCACTTTCTTCTCCTGAGCCATCTGGGTCCAGTGGCCTGACATTCATTGAGATGAATGGAGATGGCTCAGGATGCAACATGAGAGCCTGGCCCTTTCAGGGCTAAGATCTGAAAAGATCTTAGTCCACTCAGTGACCAAAGTGATGAACCTAAAACTTAAGACTGACCACATCACTCCTCTATTCAGGTCCTTATTACCTCCAAAATCAAATATGAACTAAGTCAATAAAGTTTATCAAGTATCAAGGAAGTGCCAGGTAATGTCTTAAGCCCTGGGGCTACTACAAAAGGCAAAAAACAGTCCTTGTTCTCAAGGATCCCACAGTCTAATGAAGGAGACAACATGCAAACAAAAGCTATTGGCATTTAAAGTCCACAGCAACCTGATCCTTTCCTTCCTTTCTATTTTTCTTATATATCACTCTCCTTCATGCAGTCCATATTAGCAATATTTCCTGTTTCACATACACTATGCTCCATCTAGGCAGCTAGGTGTCAGACCTGGAGTCAGGAAGACTACTCTTCCTGAGTTCCAATCTGACCTTAGTCACTTTCTACCTGTGTGACACTGGACAAGTCACTTAACCCAGTTTGCCTCAGTTTTCTCATCTATAAAATGGGCTGGAGAAGAAAATGGCAAACCACTACAGTATCTTTACCAAAACCCCAAATAGAGTCAGATATATAATTTGTAGTTGAAAAATGATTGAACAACAACAAAAATTCCATCTCCTATTTCTGTGCCTTTGCATTGGCTTTCTCTCAAGCTTTTCCTCAATGAAATGAAAGCCATATATTTCTGGAATGTAGATTTTAATGTTTACAAAAAACAGTGGAAACTCATGATTAAGGTTCTAAACATTTTGTGCATGTCTAGCCTGAGGATCAAGTTTCTTGTTTCTTATTCCAGATTAATAGAAATATTAATTTAGCTTATATTGTTTTCTAAGACTGCACCATCTTTACTGTACTGTTCTCATTTGATGACATATGAATGAAAAGTTTCATCTAGGAAGAGGGAATATGAGAATTCTCTCTCCTCCTTTTTTTTCCCTATCTGTTTGTCTTTGTCTCTCTGTGTCTGGGTGTCTCTATTCAGGCGCTAATATCCTATTTTCAGATCTGTAAACACAAAGGTTGGGGATTTTCCCAAACTTCAGATCTCAAAATTAAATATTTTACACACACACACACAATTCACACTTGTGTATCTGTATATGTATATATATATATATATATATATACACACACATATATATGTGTGTGTGTGTGTGTGTGTGTGTATGTATATATGCAGTAAATGATTATGAAGCTTTGAAAATGTCCCCTAAAAACATGCAAGAGAGAAGGGAGGGGAAAAAGCAGAGAAGAGAGAGAGAGAGAGAGAGAGAGAGAGAGAGAGAGAGAGAGAGAGAGAGAGAAAGAGAGAGAGAGAGAGAAGGTCAGTATAGCTATTTTCTAAGTGCATAAAATATTCCATTAGTTTTATTACCTACAGTACATTAACATCATGTGCAGCAGGAAAATGTGTTTTAATACTGACCATCATTTTTTTGGTTTCCAGAAAGGAAAGTAAAATACAAAGGTAATGAAACTATTGTTTTGATTAGGAGTCTTTTTCTCCTTGGAAACTGTGTGATCAGCAGGTTGATCTTTCATCTACTGGTGAACTGAAATATAGTCTTCTCAAGCTGGAAATGCATGGAACTAGGAAAAGAAAGAGGAGCCAGTGATCTAATCCTTTCATAATGGATTCTAGAATCTTAAATTACTGGTTTGATTTAGGTGAGAAAAGGGATTTCCTATTGTCTGCATCTGTGTTAGGGAAACTGAAAAATTAATCTCCCTATTGATTGGTTAAGAGCTATTACTTAAGCATTTCATTTAATGAGGTGAGGGATAGCTAAAATCAGTAGCTATAGTTAGGTCATAGGATCATAGATTAAGAGCGGGAAGGAATGTTGAGTGATGGAGTTCAGTACACTTCTAGGGACCCCTAGGACAAAACTAAAATTGTGACTTTGCTTCAGGGCGAGTCTGACTGACAGAAATCACAGCAGGTGCTATGACTTAAAAAGATACTTGTGTATCATGTTTTGATTTGTTATATGATTTCTTCCATTTATTTTAGTTCAACTGCATAGCATGACTATGGTGAAAATGTACTCAATAGGAGAGTATATGTAGAACCTATACAGAATTGTATACTGCTGTGGGGAGGGAGGGGGGTAGTGGGGGATAGGTATGGGGGGGATAAAATCTTAATTTTATGGCAGTGATTGTAAAACATTAAAAAATAATAATTAAAAAAAGATACTTCATCCTATACATGAAGTACACTCACCTACTTGTTTTATAAAACCAGGTTATCAGTCTTTTTCTCTACCCCAAACCATCACGCTTCATACTTGGTAACTTCAATATACAATGCAGGTCCCTCTAAGCACCTTGCTCTCCTATTTAAACCATCTCCCCAAATCTCATAACCTAGAAATTCACTGCCCAGGAATTAGTATACTTTAGCTCTCATCTTTTCCAATAGCTGCCATCTGCATGATTTTGAACTCTGAAATTCTCTTTTCTTTATGTAAACTTTTTTCCTTCTTTTCCTTCTTCTCACTCAATCCTGTACTTCTTCATCCTCACCACACACTTCTTTTTCACCAAGTTTAATGTGTTTTCTGGCCCATTTGCCCCACTTTATATTCAGTTCTATACTTCACTAGTTCAATTACATTCTGTTTTCTATACTTAACTCCCTTCCATTCATATCTGACCATTTTTCTCACCCTGTCAATCCTCAATTCTGTTGGGAAAAAAATCTCAGCATCTGCTTTCTATGTGTTTACTCTATGCTATTGAATGATACTGGAGAACATCATATAGCTATACTAAATTAATCCACTGTATTCACTGTTCTTCAGTCTTCTGCCCAGTAAGCATGAGTGTCTCCTGGGATCCTCTTCTGTCTTCTCTCTACAATCTCTCTCTTAAAGATCTCCCATGTGAATATCATAGGATGTCCTCTCAGTATAGATGACACCCAAACCTATTTATTTATCCAGAGCTAATCTCTCTCCTGAATGGCAGCAATTTCTTGTTAGCTTCTCGTTGGACATAGGTTCATGGATGAACCCTAGATAGACTCAACATGCCCAGAATTGAACTCTTCTTCCTCCTCTTCTTTTTAAGTTCACCCCTCATCTTAAACTTCATTATTTCTGTTGAGAGCATTATCATCACAACAATAGTTTGCATACATGTCAAACTTCTTGCAAAGCACTGTGCATACATTATCTCATTTGATCCTCACAACAACCTTTTTAGGTAGGCACTGGTATCATTTCTATTTTACAGACGAAGAAAGTGAGATGGACAGAGCTTAAATGGTTTGCCTAGATTAACAGAGTTATTAAGTGTTTAAGGGCATATTTGAACTGCTGTTTGCCACTGTGTCACCTACTAGACTCTGCCTTCAACTAGATTTGCCAACTTAGGGTCATTCTTGAGTCTTCTTTCTTACTTCTTGTGCATGTCTAAATCTTATTTTATTATTAAATAAATCTGATTAAATCTGTTTTATGTATTATGTCTAGCATATTTATCATTTATATTCATATTATTTTACCTACTACACCTCTATAATGT
Organism: Notamacropus eugenii; assembly: GCF_028372415.1. Taxonomy (NCBI): domain Eukaryota; kingdom Metazoa; phylum Chordata; class Mammalia; order Diprotodontia; family Macropodidae; genus Notamacropus; species Notamacropus eugenii. The sequence goes on along the minus strand of NC_092872.1, from coordinate 601,296,144 downwards.
ATCTCATATCCTTTTTACTCTCTCTACTCACACAATCAGCAACCATATTTACTACCTCATAATTTTTTGTGTAGACAATTCAAATAGCATCCTAAGACACAGGTCAGACCATTCTCCTAAAACCAAATGTAGCTACTCATAGCTTATAGAATTAAATACAAACTCCTTCTCTTGGAACTTTGGACTTTCCACAATCTGACTTCTGCCAGACTCTCCAGACTAATTTAATACAACTCTGTGCCACCCCCACCCCAGACACTTCCTGTTATGTTCAAACTGTTGAAGCAGTTGTTCCTTTAAATGCTACCTCTATGCATTTAGGAACAAGCAGTTATCATCTGTGCCTGGATTGTGGTGCCTCCTAGTTTCGAGCCTCTTAGAATCCTTGTCTTCATTTAAGGCTCATCTGACTTAAAAGTGTTGCCTACTTATTGAAGGCTGACTCATTGATCCTTCCTCTTGATTAATGTTCTCTTTCTGATAAATTTACCTTATGGTAATCTCATTCCCATACATGTCCTAACTCCTCATAGAATTAAGCCCCTTGAGGACAGAGATTATTTTCTATTTGACTTTATATCACCCCAAGTAATGGAGACCCTTGCATGTAGTCAGTAATAAATGTCTTAAAATATGAATTAAATTGACTCATAACCAGAATTCAGCTCTCTTGATTCCCAATACAATGTTTTTACATTTCCAGGATCATATCTATCCATTAAGTCTGTTTCCTGAAAGACTTACTTTGTTATAGCCTATTTTAAGTTATATGAATATACTGTAATGCAACCTCACAAAACTACATTTCCTTTAAAAAGTACTATGAGATTCAGGGGGATAGAGCCAAGATGGCAGAGTAGAAATAGGGATCTGCTTGAGCTCTCCCACCAAACCCCTCAAAAAATCTGTGGAAAATTACTCTAGACAAATTCAAGAGCAGCAGAAGCCACAAAATGATGGACTGATGCAGGTTTCCAGCCTAAGACAATATGGAGAGTCAGCAAGAAGGGTCTGTAGTGCTAGACTGGGAGTAGAGTACAGTCCTGCATGGGCTATTCCAGCACAGATGGAGTTGGGGCAGATGATAGAGGATTGAATTGCTGTAATGTAATCATGATTATGAATGTGAATAGGATAAGCTCACCCATAAAACAGAAATGGACAGAAGACTGGATTGGCAACTTGAATCCATTAACATATTGTTTATAAAGCCCTCACTTGAAATATACAGACACACATAGAGTTAAAATAAAGAACTATAGGAGAATGTATTGTGCAGGGGTAGCAATCATTACCTCAGACAAAGCAAAAAAAAAAAATGGACCTAATTAAAAGAGATTACCAAAGAAATTGTATTTTGATAAAAGGAACCCAGACAATGAAGTAATATCAAACATTTTTTACAACAGGTTTCTCTGATAAAGATCTCTTTTGTAAAATAGATAGGGAATTGAGTCAAATTTTAAAAACAAAAGCCATTCCCCAATTGATAAAATGGTCAAATTTTCAGAAGAACACATCAAAGCTTTTTATATTTATATTAAAAATACTCTAAATAGCTTGACTAGAGAAAAGCAAATTAAAACAACACTGATATACCACCTCACACCTATCAGAAGTAACTAATGCTGAAAGGGATAATGGAAAGTAGATACACTAATAAATTGTTGGTGGAGTTTGATTGAATTGGTCCAGTCATTCTGGAAAATAATTTGTAGGTATGGCCAAAGGGTAATAAAATTGTCCATAACCTTTGACCTAACAATACCACTTCTGGGTCTGCACCACAAGGAGATCAAATAAAAAGGAAAAGTACCTATATGTACAAATATATTTATAAGAGTTTTTTTGTGGTATCAAAAAAAATGGAAATTGAGGGGGTGCTCATCAATTGGAAATGGCTGAAAAAGTTGTGGCATATGATGGTGATGAAATATTATTTTAATATAAGAAATTCTCAGGAGGTGGCTTCAGAGGTAAAAAGAAAACATGGCAAGACCTATAAACATGAATCCTTTATTCTATCCCCTTTGTTCTACTATGGCAATTTGACCCCATAATTTTTCCTTTCCTTTATGTTTTTAAAAAATTATTCCTGTTTTCTCTCTTTAAGATAAAGTTAAGTTTACTTGCTAATTTTATTCATTCACTATTAAGTTAAATCTATTAGTTTTTTCAGGAAATTAGTAATTAACAAGAAACCCAAACATTTTGATATACAAAGAACAAGTACCTTATATAAGAAACTGAGGTTCTGTTTGTAAAGTTTGTTTTAAAATTAAATACACACATATATTATATATGTATGGTCAGCTAGGTAGCACAAGTGGGAGGAGAGCCAGGTCTGGAGTCAGGAGTTTAAATTTATGAGTTCAAATCTGGCCTCTGACACTTACTAGCTGTGTAACCTTGGGCATCACCTAACCCTATTTGTCTCAATTTCTTCATCTGTAAAATGACCTGAAAAAGGAAATAGCCAAGTACTCCAGTATCTTTGTCAAGAAAACCCCAAACAGGGTCATGAAAAGTTGGATGCAGCAGAAACAAATGAACAACAACAAAAATTATGAATGCATTATGTACAAATGTGAACAGGTACATATCTAAATGTACAAATATGTGTGCAATGCATATATATGTGTATATATGGACATATATGTATGTATTACATATGTAATTATAGATTTATTGTGGATTATTTTACCCACAAATATATATATATACACACACACATAGCATTCTATACTTATAATAGATCATTGTGTAGTCTATATGTATATGCATGCATATACCCACATACACATGCATACATGCATAATACAGTTGTACTCCAATATGACTTATGTAACACTAAATCTGTGCTTGGTCACTTTTAGGGAAACAAGAGCTTAAGGACTTGAGGCCATCCTTCCTTCCCCCTTCTCTGGCCCCTGCTTACCTTTCTCTCCTTCTGGCACTTACCTGTCCTCCATTCATACTACATTACAGCTACCTTGGTCTATCTGCTATTCTGTATACCTGACATTCCATCTCTGAGCTTCATATATTTGTACTGGCTTCACCTATGCCTGAAGTGCACTTCTTATTTACATCTACCTCTTAGCTTCCCTGGTTTTCTTCAAGACTCAGATCAAATTTAATTTTCTGCATAAGGCTATTCCCACTCCAGTACGTATATAAGTATGTACAAGTATATACATATTATGCACAGACATATATGGAACACATTTATGCACATGTTGCATACATGTATACAGATATGTATACACATTCATATGCATATGTGTAGATGTAGACATATATTCTTCTATGTATCCAGTTATTTGCAAGCTATCTCTCTCATTAGAATAGAAACTCTCTGAGGGAAGAGATTGAGCTTTGCCTTTTTTTGTATCCACATCACTTAACACAGTGTCTGACCAGCATAAGCACTTAATACATGTTTGTGAACTGACTGACTGACTCTGTTTTACCCACTGCATTCCAGCCAAGTTGGTCCACTTGATCTTAACTGAAAGCAGAATTCCCTCTCCTGCCGCTGTACCTTTGTATATGCTGTCTGCTATACTTAGAGTGCTTTCTGCTTCTTAGAGCCCACAGTTTCCTTTAAAATTCATGTTGTATGCCACCTTCTATGGAAGCCTTTACTGATCCCCAGAGTTGTTAGTCTTTGTTGTTATTCAGTCATTTCAGACTCTTCATGACCCCATTTGGGGGTTTTCTTGGCAAAGATACTCTAGTGGTTTTCCTTTTCCTTTTCCAGCTCATTTTACAGATGAGGAAACTGAGGCAAACAGGATTAAGTGACTTGCCCAGAGTCACACAGCTTGTAAGTGTCTGAGGCTAGATTTGAACTTAGGAAGATGAATCTTCCTGATCCCAAGCTCAGTGTTCTCTCCACTGTGCCACCTAGTTGTGTTCTATCAAACCTCCATGTATATTATTATCTGTTTTTATATTAAATTCCCCTCTCCACCCAGTAAAATTTAAGTTCCCTGAAAGAAGGTTCTGTTTCCCATTTTGTGTGAATTCACAATTCCAAACACATTACCTTTCATGCGGTATGTGCTCAATAAATGCTTGCTAGATGCTGAAAATCATATATTTGAATGTTGAAAGTGCCCTGATTCTTTGCCACTTATTTCTGAGATCTGTCACATTAGCAGTAAAAAAAGTTTATCATTTCACAGGCTAATGAAAGGTCAATGACAAGATCATTTTGAAGTTCTCACTGCCAAAGCCATCCAGTAATTTTATTGCTTGGTACAGTCAAAACCATCCATAATATGTGTAAGTTTCCTTTTTTTGTACCTGCACTAAGACAAGGGCACAAAGCTCCTTAAGATGGAGAATAGGCAGCATCACTAAGCTTGCATTAGATTAGATGAAGTAATGGGTGGTGAACAGAGCTGGCATCACATTAGCTACAGAGGGATAAAGTCACTGGGGTACAATGTCAAGATGGGAGGATTTACAGTCAGAGAATTTGATAACAAATTCTATCCATGCTACTCATTACCTATGTGACCTTGGACAAGGGGTTTTAGCACTATAGCTCTCAATTTCTTCATCTATAAAATGAAGGGGTTGAGTTATTTTTTTGTTCAGTTGTCTGACGCTGCAGGACCCCATTTGGGTTTTTATTGGCAAAGATACTGGAGTGGTTTTGTCATTTCTTTCTCCTGCTCATTTCATAGATGAGAAAACTGAGGCAAAGAGGTTTTAGTGACTTGCCCAGAGTCACACACTTAGTGTCTGAGGGCACATTTGAACTCATGAACATGAGTATTCCTGCCTCTAGGTCCAGCATTCTAATCACCGTCCCATCTAGTTGCCCCTAAGGGTTGGGCTAGATATCTTCAAACATCCTTTGTAGTTCTAAATCTATTTTCTATCATATCTAAGAAAATACCTGAAGATGACTTCCAATTAATCATTAAAACCAAAGGCCAATTATTCTCAATTGCAAAGCATATTTATATGAAATTACATAATGTAATGATTTAGGGGAAAGACACTACTACCTAATGACATTTACAAACATCTTTATAGTGTATTAATGCCTGTTATGGAACTGGGCTGGGGAGGGACGAATAGATGAAAAATTTAGAATTTTGAAACTGAATTCTGGTCCTTGAACTCCTCCCCCACCTTCCCATTTCCCACCCCAGGGTAAAAGTACACATGAAAAAAGAACTTAGTACTAGGAGGGTGGATTGGAGAACTTCTAAGGTCTCTTCCATCTCTCGATTATTCATCCTACTATCAAATGAGTTGGTTTAAATTCTTGATAAGTAGATGTGTGCAGTATTCACAGGTAGAATTTTTTTTTGTGTGTTTCCAAGATATGATTATATAATGTAACGCAGTTATGCAACTACATTAGATAACAAGAAATGTTTAAAAATGTGCAATTATAAAGCAGCACTCAATTTAAGTGTGGATCATGTGTTTTCCTTTAAAAATCTCTCAGGCTGAATTACTGATCTCTTTTATCCCTAAGAGTCAGGTCTTGACTTGAAATCAGATATTCTTTGACACTCAAGAGTCATAGAACCATGGGCAAATTTCTGAAACTTTACAAGCCTCAGTATTGACATTTGTAAAATGAGGATAATAGTGATACCCAGATCTATGGTGAGGTTCAAAGCAGATAGTCTATGTCAAAGACTCTGCAAACTTTATTTTGCAAATTTTATATATCTATGTGCATATATACACACATATACATACCCGTATGTGTGTATGTTTATGTTGTTATTGTGGTTCCGTTGTGTCTGATTTTTTGTGACTCCGTTTCGTGTTTTCTTGGCAAAGATATTAGAGTAGTTTGCCATTTTCTTCTCTAGCTTATTTTTCAGATGAAGAATGAGGAAAGAAAGGCAAACAGACTTTAACGACTTCACGGAGGTCACCCAGCTACTAAGAATCTGAGGCCAGATTTGAACACATGACATGAAATAAAATGGTAGATGAAATGAACTTATTTCACTTTTTAAGAATTTATACTTTATGACTTTAAATTATTAAGCTGCAAGTAACAAGTACCAGATGGGAAGTACATGCAAGTGCTTAATGTAGCTCTATTTAATTGTAGGGCATGTATTTTATTTTTAAATATTGGCTAGGTGAAATAATACTGGAATGCTGGGCCTGGAGTCAGGAAGACTTGAGTTCAAATCCAACCTTAGATACTAGTAGTTTGACAATGGACAAATTCTCTCTAGGCCTCAGTTTCTTCATCTGGAAAATGGGGATAACAATAGAACCTACCTCCCAGGAGTGTTATAAGGATCAAAGAGATAATTGTAAAGTGCTTAGCATGGTACCTGTTACATGTTAATACATGTTAGCTATTTATTATCATCATTATATCATTAATATTATCACATTACTATTTTTATGGGCAAGTGTTTTAACCTCTTTGGTCTCAGTTTTTTCAGCTACAAAATTTGGATCATAATAGCACCTACTTCCAGGGTTGTTGTGAGGATAAAATGAAATTCTATTTGTAAAGCATTTACTACATTGCTTGACACATAGTAGGTGCTTAATAAATGATTATTCCTTTCCCCTTGAATCAATATAACATATTCTTTATGGAAGGATTCTATCTGATTCACAGAGGTCTTTGGCTTTTTTCTAACTTCATCATGGTGCCTTCGTTTTGGGAAGTCAAGTTTCTCAGTAATTAAACAGTCATATATGAAAGATGGCACAACATTGTGAGTGTTTCTTGTGAGGTACCTTCTCATTTACCTAAAAACCAGTTTGAGGGGATAGATAATCAAACAATTCATTAATCAGGGTGTCTGCATTTTGTGACTTTGGAACCCCACTCCTAGATCAGAGGTTAGGATGTTACATAAAGTCTGGCAAGACAGTCCCCATTAAAGCTACATCTCATCTTCCCTCTGTTCCCCCAAGTACAGGGACACATGCAGGGACACATCCTTAAAGAATTCGAAAAGGATAATTTCAAATCTCCATGATATCTCATGGAGGGGCATGTCAACTTGCCATTTATAAAATCAATTGTCTGGAAGTTAAATAGCATCACTGTAGACCTCAAATTACTTCTGAATATTTACTGCTAGGGACTTTAGTTTTTACATTATATTTCTAAGGAAAAAGACACTTTATAAAATTAAACCAAAAAAGAAATAGGCCTAAACTACCTCACCATTTTCTGTAAGAATTCAGAGAGAATTTTCTGAAAATTCTCTCTCATCAGAGAGAATTTCTGTAAGATTTCAGGCTTCCAGACTCCATTTCTTAGGAGAATGTCTATGAGAGATTTTTAAAGAAAGGGTTACAGATTGACTAGAATTCTCACATTAATATTGCTAGATTTTGAATCTCTAAACCATGTGCTGCTGGAGAATCCACTAAAATACTTCAGCATTGTTACCTAACGATGTGTGTGTGTGTGTGTGTGTGTGTGTGTGTGTGTGTGTGTATGTGTAGGTGGGTATGGGTGTTTCCCTTTAGGAACTGTAATTAGGTTATTGAACTCCTTTGGTGCACTCTTTGGGACTAATTGAAAATGAGCTATTTGGACTAGGGAAAACTCAAGGGATCTTATCTAGGTGAAGTCACATGCAAATGTGCCTGTTCTGGTTTTAAACAACCTGAAAGTCAAGAACTCAAGTTCAACAAATGCTTATTCAATATTGAACTACATACAAGTCTGTGTTAGACTCGTATGTTCCAACAGTCTTGTGCAAAACAGACAGTTCCCGTGTCAGCTACAATTGTCTCAAAGTCTTGGAAGATCCTACGGATGCCTATACTTAAGTATTAATTTGTAACCAAAATCAAATATAGTACAGGATCTTTATACTGAAGGGGAAGGAAAAGAGTTCCTTCCCAGGTTTACAGTATTTAGGACTGAAAAGACCTTACAGATCATCTAGTCAGAAAATCTCACTGTACAGAAGAAGAAACTGAGACCAGGAGAGGTAAATTCTATTCCATAGTGACAGAGCTTTAGGGTCAGGAAGAGCTGAGTTTGGAATGTGCCTCAGACACTTGCTAGCTTGGTAACTCTGAACAAGTAATTTAAACCATTTTAGTCTCAATTTCCTAATCTGGAAAAAGGGAATTATAATATCACTGACTTCACAGAGTAGGTATGAAGATCAAATGAGACAATATATGGAAAACACTTTGTAAAACTTAAAGGAACTGTACCTTTGTTGTTGTTGGTGGTGGTAGTTATTGTAAAGCTCAGAGTTAGTAATTGAACCTCGGTCCTCTGACTCAAAGTTCAGAGTTTCTCCCACTACCACACAATCCTCTTTCTATAAGGTCAGACTAGTTCCTAGTCTGAAGAGTTCATAGGACCTGGATTTAGAAATGGAAGATGACAGATAGATAGACAGACAGACAGAGAGACAGACAGATAGATAGGTAGATAGATAATAGACAGACAGACGAACAGATAGAGACAGACAGATAGGTAGGTAGAGAGGTAGATAGAGACAATTAGACAATCACCGATATAGAGATGGATCGATTGATAAATAGATAGTAGATAGATAGATAGATAGATAGACATCAATAGAAACATAGAAAATCAGACAAATTGGTTAGCATAAAGACAGACAGATGTACAGCTAGATAGAGACAGATAAACAGGCAGAGATGATAGATAGAAGGACAGAGAGAGACAGGCAGACGACAGACAGACAGACAGACAGATAGGTAGATGATAGATCATCAGAGATAGATGGAAAGTCAGTTAGACGGATGAATAGATAGATAGGCAGACTGACAGAAAGATGCAGAAAGACAGGCAGATAGAGGGATAGACAGACAGATAAACAGGTAAATCAAAAGACATATCGAAAGACAGAAAGGCAGAACAATAGAAAGCCAGACAGATAGATTAGATAGATACATAGATAGATGGATGGACGGATAGAAAGATATAAAACATTTATTAAGTGCTCACATATATGACACTATGGAAATCAAAAGATTTACATAAAAAAAAGAAAAAAAGATAATTCCTGCCTTCAAGGAATTTACATTTTGATGGGGAGGAGGCACATTAAGGGGCCTGGAAATTAGGGAGGAAGAACAGGAAATCTACTTGGAAGTACAGAGAGAAACTGTAGGAAGGAGCTTAGTGACCTGGTTTCTGGATAAATGAGACAAAAGGCTTACCTATCAGGAGTAAGAGTGAGGTCTTCGATTGCTCAGAGATCATCTGGTTTGAGCCAAAACTTGACAGATTCGACTGAGGCCCAGAATGGTTCAGTGACTTGTACAAGGTCAGACAAGTAATGTCAGTGTGAGTATGTAAATCCAGGTCCTCTGACTCCAAATTCAAAATTCTTTCTAGTTTGTCTTATTTTCCTTAGTCCTGTGGACTGTTCCTCACCACTGTGAGTGTCTGCTTCCATATTCCTGATGCTCTTTGTAGATGTTTATGATACCACTACATATTGTCAGTTCTAAGTAGGCCTGTCTCTATAGAGTACTTTTTGACTTACAAAGCTGTTTCCCCATCTCTTGATTAATCCAAAGGCTATTTATTTTTCCATTTGTTTTGACATTTGTTTTTAAGTCACTCATTGTTACATACTGACCTTCAGACATAATATACAGATATAATCAAGGCTTGAGGAGACTTTCCCCCCATCTCTGAATAAAAATATTGCTTCTATGTTACAGTGTTCTCTGACTGTTTATAAAAATGCCAATTATTTACAATATTTAAAACCAATAAAAAACAATAACCAATAGGCGAAAGGTGACAAGAAATCATGCATACATAATTAACTCATTTGAAGAAACATTTATTAGAAACCCACTACTGATGAAGCATGGTCCAGCAAAAAAACAAACAAACCAAAAAAACCCCCCAAAAAACCAAAACCAAAAACAAATTAAAAAACCTAACACAGCCATCATAACCGACAAAAAAGACATGGTCCCTTCACATAAGAAACCAGCAGTAAAAATAGAACTAGAAATATTATTATGATGCAAAATAGAAAATAGCAATTTCATAAGCATGATCAAGTAAAGTGTTATGAATTTAAAGGAGAGGGAGACACACACACACACAGAAGGATAGAGAGCTTCTATTCAAAGGCATAAGGATATGTCATTTGACTTGGCTTTGAAGTTTGGGTGCTATCTTGTGAGAATGAGATGGGGGCCTGGAATTGTACAAAAGGAAAATATCTTCAGAATACTATATAGAATGAACAAAGGCATGAGAATGAGGAGTTCATTTGGTCTAGAGTATGCAAAGGGGACAGATGATATTCAAGAGGATAGAGCAGAGGCATATTCTTTGGAGGGGCTTTGAATGCCCGGGCAAAATGCATAGATTTTACTTTGTAGGTAATGAGAAGTTTATGAAAGGCATCATGTTATAGATTCACTGGGATTCTTTTCCTCATTAATTACTAGAGGTTTCAAGTTGAACATGTGTGATTATTACTTGAGATATTAGCCTTAACTGCCACAGTTAATATTTCTTTCCCTTCAGTGAACTTTGAGGAAGGATAATAGGAGATGATTAATGCTGCCAAAGCTTTGATCACTTATAACAATTACAAGGTGCCAAAACACTTTTTGCATTTAGTCCCCATCATATGTAATGGGACAGATTAAAGTGCCATTTAATATAAAAAACCTGCTTAACCTACTCTGAGTGAACAATGATTTCCTCCATGTGGATACTCCCTGTATCAACTCAGACTGCATATGATTGCTATATAATTGTATATATCTATATGATGGTAAGGAAGTTATTCAAGCTTTCTGAGTCTCATTTTATTCATCTGTAAATTGGGGACACCATTACTCGTAACACCTATGTCACAGAGCTGTTGTGTGGATCAAATGAAATAATTTTTAAGAGGTGTTGCAAACCCTTAAATCCCTATATGACTAAGTTTTTGTTCTAACTCTACACAACCTTCATTCACATTTTGTCATAAATCCACAAACAAAAATCTAAGCAATGTTTTAGAGGCTCTCTGTCTCTCTCTGTCTCTCTGTTAAATTTCAGGTACAGTAGCATGCCATCTTACTTGCCCATCTATTCTCTCTCATTCTTGCTGCACAACTGATTAACCTTCTTTATTAGTCATGTACTTGCTGGGCAATGCCTTTTTACTATATTTCCTATATGCAATGAGTCACTGATAATATGTGGTGGCCTATATCTTTCTAATACTTGTAAATTTGTTTTTAATTTTCAACTTTCTGCAACCACGGGATTCTAGGATTTGTAGGCAAGTAGAATCACCATAGATTACTGGCATTTTAAAAATGGACTTTTCCATAGGCAAAGTTGGTTTCATTAAAATTATTGCAGAATTTTCCATGTCCAATCTGGTCCAACATTCTCCTATTCAATTCTGATTCCAGATTATACCAACTATCTTCAGTACTTATTAAAATGGTTATATTTCTAGACTATTTTAATAGGATGTCTGTTCCATTACAGCTATAAAAGCTACCTCAAAAATTTAAAATTTCACTAAGAGTATTGGATACTTTGTATTTCATTATTTGGACAATATGCATTTCTTTATTTTTTTCCTCCTTTCCTAGTGTAAGTAATTTGATTGGCCAGGCCAATAAGTTTCATATTTCTATTCATTTCACTTACGAAGTTTCTATACTTTTTAAAGGCAAGATGCTATTAAAATAACATTATCTATAAAAAGGAATGTTTGGAGAACTTTGTTGCAATCAGGAAATTTTCATTGATTTTTCTCTTAGAATGATAAGAAATGCCTTTGTAGGTTCTGTGTTCCTATGTTTCTATGTGTTTATGTATCTATTTCTCAATGTATCTATGAATATATGTAAATAAGCATGTATGTATGCATATTTCTATCTGTCCATCTGTGCCTGCATAGAACCTTGCTTGATATCAGTATTGAAGTAGATTTCTGCTCAACAAAAATGTATTTAATGTCAACATAAGAACCTAAAATATGTCATATGGGATTGAGTCAATGAGCTATTTGACCTAATTTTGTTTCTTAGAATGCAATAAGACATTTGTGGGAACCTGAAGTGGTTCTCAATAAAGTCAATATCAGAAAATTTGGGGTGTACCTTCAAACAACTCTAGCTTCTCCTAAAGAACAAAACAAAACAAATTCTGACTATTGATTCATTGAAGCTATCTTTGGACATTTTTTTCAACCTATACCTCATCTGAAGTAAATGAGAAACCATACGTTTAAACTAATTGTGCAAAGCAGCATTTTTTGTAACGTGTCTCAGAGTTCTGAGGGATTCAGAGGTCAATAATTCCAACATATACTCAGAAAAGAATCCTCTCCACAGCATTCTTCACAGGTGGTCATTCAACTTTTACATGAAGACCTAGAGTGAGATGGGGCCAGTGACCTTCAGAGGTAGCCAATTCTACTTGAGGAGAGCCATTATCATTAGGGAGTTTTTTTCCTTAAAGAAAGTAAAAATGTGTCTCATTGTCACATCTTCGTATTTGTTCCTATTTTGTCTTCTGGGCCCAAATGGAAAATATTTAATGCCTCTTTCACATGATAGTCCTTTAATCAAAGGAATTTTTGTCAATTTCCTTTTTCCTTTCTTAAATAATCATTGTTCTCATACCCTCAGATTGTAATATGTTGAATTCAGTTAAAATAGATAAATAGATTGAACTTTAAAGTCATGTGTAGGGTCCAAATTTAAAGGCAAATGCTTAATTTGAAGTCAGCTATTAGCCTCCTTTCTGAGTCTTCTCCTTTCCCAGGTTAAATGCCTCTACTTTCTTCTACCAATCCTCATGTGGAAGATCTTAAGGTCCTTTCATCATCCAGACTCCTGTTTTCTGGATACTCTCCAGGAATAAGTTCCCAAAGAAGGGGAATGTAGAACTGAACAGACTGCAGATGTTATCTGACTGTCCAGAGTCCAATGAAGCACTACTACCCCAATATTTTGGATTAATGGGGTGAAATAAACACTGAAGGAATCCACTGATCACCTCCTGAAAGAGATCCCAAAATGAAAACTCCCAAGAATACTATAGACAAATTTCAGAGTTCCCAGGTCAAGGAGAAAATATTGCAAATACCCAGAAAGAAACAACTCAAATATCATGGAGTCACAGTCAGGATCATACAATATTTAGTAGTTCCCATGTCGAAGGAGAGGAGGGCTTGGAATATAACATTCCTGAGGGCAAAGGAGTCAGGATTACATGCAAGAATAACCTACCCAGAAAAACAGAATATAATCATGTAGGGGGAAAATGGATACTTAATGAAATAAAGGACTTTCAAGCATTCTTGATGAAAAGACATTACTGAATAGAAAATTTGACTTTCAAACAGAAGATTCAAGAAAAGGATAAAAAGCTAAATAGGAATGAGAAATCATAAGGAACTCAATAAAGTTAAACTGTTTACATTCCTATATAGAAAGATGATACTTGTAACGCCTAAAAATTTTATCATTATTAGGGCAGTTAAAAGGATTCTGTATAGACAAAGGGTATGGGTCTGAGTTAATTAGGTTGGAATGATATCCAAATGAATGTAGGAGTGAAAAAGAGGGAGACTCAAGGAGAAGGATGAAGGGAAAGGTATAACGGGGTACATTTTCTAACATAAAGGAAACACACAAGGAAGAGCTTTGATAATAGAAGGGGAAATTGGCAGGTGGCAAGAAATACTTGGACCTCACTGATCAGAATTGATTCAAAGAAGGAAGAATATGTATACAGACTCAATTGACCATAGGAATCTATCTTAACCAATAGAGATATAGGAAGGGAAGATTATAAGAGATGTGGAGGAAGGATAATAAGGGAGAAGGCAGATTGGGGGAAGCAGGGGTGGGAAGCAAGACAGACTTTTGAGGAGGGACAGGATTAAAAAAACAGAGAGAAGGATAAACAGGGAAAAATGAAATGGAAGGAAATACACAGTTAGTGATCATAACTGGGAATGCAAATGGGATGAGCTAACTCATAGAATGGAAGTGGATAGCAAAATAGATCAGAAACTAGAATCCAAAAATATGTTGTATACAAGGGACACACTTGGAACAGAAAGATACCCACAGAGTTAAAATTAAATTCTGGAGCAGAGTCTTTTATTTTCCAACTGAAGTGACAAAGGTAAGAGTTGAAATCATGATCTCAGACAAAGAAAAAGCAAAATTAGACCTAGTAGAAAGAGATAACTAGAGAAACTACATTTTCCTAAAAGGTCCTGTAGACAATAAAGTGATATCAAAACATTTTACAGTAAGTTTCTCTGATAAAAGCCTTTCCCAAACATAGAAGTAACTGAGTCAGATTTATAAAACAAAACAAAACAAGAGCTGTTCCCCAAGTGAAAAATAATCAAAGGATATGAACCAGCTAGCTTTCTGTGAAAAAGCGCTCTAAATCACATTGATTATAGAAACAATTTAAAACAAAATCTCATATCTATCAGAAATGACAAATTCTGGAAAGGATGAGAAAAAATAGGTACATTAATGAATTGTTGATAGAGTAGTGAACTGGCCCAGTCTTTGTGGAGAACAATCTGGTACTATACCTAAAAAGCTATAAAACTGTGCATACCATTTGATCTAATAATACCACTACCAGATCTGTATGTGAAAGCGATAAAAGGAAAAAGACCTATTTACACAAAAAGTTAGAGCAGCTATTTTGTGATGGCAACGAATTTGACACTGAGGGAGTGCTCATTCATTGGGAAATGGCTGAACAAGTTGTGGCATAAGATTATGATAGAGTACTATTGGGCAATAAGAAATGAACAGGGAAGCAGTTTCAGAAAAATAACAGCAACAACAAAACAAACTGGAAAGACTTGTACAAACTGATGCAAAGTGAAGTGAGAAAACCAGAAAATCATTGTGCATAGCGACAACAATATTGTTCAACTGTGATAGCTCAGTGGATAGAGTGCTAGAACTGAAGTCAGGAAGACCTTAGCTCAAATCCAGTCTCAGACACTAGCTATGTGACCTTGGTCATGTCACTTAACCTCTGTTTGCCTAAACTCACTGGAGAAAGAAATTGCAAACAATTTCAGTATCTTTGCCAGGAAAACCCCATGGACGATTTGGTCACATGGGGTCACAAAGAGCTGGACACGACTGAACAAAAACAATATTGATCAATTCAGTGATCCAAGACAATTCCAAAGGACTCATAATGAAAAAAAAATGCATCTACTTCCAGAGAGAGAACTGATGAACTCTGAAGACAAGTTGAAGTATAATTTTATCTCTTTCTTTGTTTCTTTCCTTCCTTCCTCCTTTCTGTATTTTTTCTTTCTGGAATGTCTAATATAGAATTATATTTTGCATTATTTCACATATATAATTGAAATCATTTTGCTTACCTTCTCAGTGGATGGAGAAGAGTTTAGAGGGGAGGGAAAGAATATGCAACCACCCAAAAAGTTAAGAGTAAATAGATTAAAAATAAAAGCAAAAACAAAAACAAAATTCCTCAAATTCTCTTCCAAAACTTATTTTTTTCAACATGTTTTCTAGCAATGCCTTCAATATATCTTATACTGCTTAATAACCTGAGGGCAAAGATACTCATTTTGCCTAATATTCATTTGTTAGAAAACAGTAAAATAAGGTCTAAAAGCATTTTATAATTGTTCTTCTGTCACACCTACTTATTACTGTGTCACACTCTTTATGCCTATTTTGCAGATAAGAAGACTGAGGTAGAAGGTTAAGGAACTTTTCCAAGGCATCCACACTGTATAGGTATTATCAGCATAAAATGGATCTGCCTTGTGAATATATATGTGGACTGGAATGACCTGCACAACTGAATCAAGTCACAGGAAACCAGATAATTATATTTTCATGGATTGTCAGCAATTTTTCCACAACATATAGATTTGGGCATGAGTGGTAAAAAAAGCAGTGATAGTGTTCATGAGTTTTACTTTGAGTTCACAAGGTCTTTTAGGCTACCCAAATTAGGTTTACTAATGCACAAAGTGCCCCCAATCTAATAAAAACAGAGGTAGAAGGAATGTGCTCATCATTTTCATGTTGGAGGCATGCAACAGCTGAAAAGCTTTCGTCAAGTCATTTTGGAAAATGGATGGACATTTCAACCTATAATCAGAAATCCAATGTAAGGTAATAGTATTTAGCATTCATTCTATACTCACTGAAATTCAAGATTTAAGTTCTGTAGCTATTATCCATTCACTGTGCTTTTTCTGTTTTCCAGACAAATAAAACACATTTTTAACACATTAGTGAAACATAAAGTTACACACACACACACACACACACACACATACACACACACATGATCACATGCAAACACATTCACATACTCAGCCCAATTAACTGTAGGACTCAGGATAGACTGTATTGATTTATGCAACAATGGAGATTACATTGCAAATATATAATTTCAAATATATAATTTATTTAGCAATGGAGATTAAGTTGGTAATTTAATACACAAAAAACTAGAGTAGAAATATTCAGAAATCTGAGTTGACAAAAATCAGAAATTAATGAATTGCAGATTACCTAAACAAATGATGTTTTATGGATGTAATGGAATATTTTGTGCCAGCCATAAGAAATACAGAGGAAACTGAAGAGATCATTATGAATGGATACAGAGGGAGTAGAACAGAACTAAGAGAAAAAAATCTACAATAACAACAAAATTATGGAATGAGGGAAAAGACACTTTGAAAGACTTTAGAATTCTGATCACCACCATGATAAACTAGAGGTCTTGAAGACTGAAGATGAGGAAAAGGTATCTACTTCCTGCCTAAGAGATGAAAGACTTACAAAGCACAGAAGGACATGTTTCCAGATACGGCCAATGTGGGAATTTGTTTTGCTGTAGTGTACATGTTTATGATGAAGATTTCATTTTGTTTTTGTTTTTTATAGAATGAGGGTGGCATTTGATAGGACAGATTATAAATGAATAAAAAATAAATATAAATATATTAATTTGTATGTAAATACAAAATAAACTAGTTTAGAAAAACACATCTAGACTAGCTTAGCTTTTCTGGATTGTTTATAACGGGGAAGTTTAACAGGGGGGCTCAGCTCAAATGCCACCTCTTCCACAAAACTTGGCTTCATTTCTCCCAGTTACCAGTTGTTACTTTCTACTCAATTTTTCTTGTACTGTATTTATGTGTATGGACTCTGTACCACTTCAGTTTTATATATACATACATATATATGTATATATATATACACATATAAATATATATGTGTGTATATCTATTTATCTCTCTCTCTCTCTCTCTCTCTCTCTCTCTCTCTATTCCACAGGGACAAGTGTGGTTTCATTTTTTTATTTGTGTGTCCAATGTCTGGCACAGTGTGATAGACATAATATAGCACATGTTTGTTGAATTTGATTTGTTGAATTTTAATGGTTTTTAATAAATCCCAAAGTTGCAATAGTATTCCCAATTAGTGCTGCCAATAAGCAGGCACAGGGCACCATATGATGCATTTGATGAATACTTCACTTTCATTAGGAATTTGACATATTTAGATTAAGAAATAAGAAGTATCTTGTCTCTCTGCAATGAGTCACCTAGTTCCTGCCATGTCTCTTTTTGCTGATTATCAGTTGTTCCTAGTTGAATGTCAAAGTCTTGGATTTAATTCTGGAGTCTGTGTGTAACTTAAGACTTAATAGATTTATATATTTGAAATGAATTCAATTTCTTACAATCTGGTGGCATATGAGAACAATGAATCAATGTAGAGGGAAGAGGGAAATTGGTAGGCATAAGTTTATATGCAATCAGATATGTGGAACATGCAGTTCATCCATTTGTACCCATCCTTTGCAACTCATGTCTCATATCCTCCCTTACACTGGTCATGGTAAAGCCAGCAAATGTAGAGGGGAGCCTCTTTCTGGATCTCTTGACATTATTTGGATGGTAATGAAACATGTGGATTGTCTAGCCAGGTTTACAATCTAGGAGACCTAGTCAGCTAATTATTCTCCCTTTTCCAATCAGATTCTAAGTTTTATGGACTCTGTCTTCTCTGTGTCTCTTTAATTCATCCAACTATGCTCCTCAAACATGTTTAATACTTCCTTTATGTTCACAGAAACTATTCTTTTTGCTTGAATTCTTCCCTCTGAATCTTTACCTCTTGAGTTACTCATTTATTACAGTTAAAATGCTGACACTCGTGACACTTCCCCTGATTTAAATTGAAAGACTGCATGCAATATCTCTCATCTTGGAGCCCCTATAGCACTTGTTACATTATCACAATCATCTTAAATTATGCCTTATTTATCATTTCTAAATTTATAAGCTTAAAGCAGAAGTGTGGCCATGTTAATCCCTTACTCAAGAGGCTTTCTAACTTCCCTGTTGCTCAAAGAAAAGAGACAAATTCTTCTGTTTAACAGAGAAAGTCCCTCAAAATTTTCCTTCAAATTATCCTTCGGGTTGGACTGCACATTTTACATTTCGGTCTAACAGGTCTACTTGCTATGCCCTCTCAACTTCTGGTCTTCAAGTTCTTTCAATGACAGGCTGTCCTCCATGCCTTCACAGCCTTTATTTACCTTGACTTCTTGGAATTCCTAGCTCCCTTCAAGGATCAGATCAAGTGACCCATCCTACAAGGGACATTTCCAGTCCCCTCAATTGTTGGTGCCCCTCTCATAATTTCTACGTGTTTATTTTGTACATAAAGTTGTTTATAAAATATAAAAGTTGACCTGGAAAATTCTTTAAGTCTAAAAATAAACTTGAAAAACAGTGGTTGATCTATTTTGGTAGAAGACATTTACTCATTAAAATTTTCTTAAAGCAATAAGATCATAGGTCTAGAGTACATATTTTTTGTTCAGTAATTTTTCAGTTGTGTCTCATTCTCTGTGGTTTTCTTGGCAAAGATATTGGAGTAGTTTGCCATTTTTTTCCAGCTCATTTTCCAGATGAGGAAACTGAGCAAACAGTGTTAAGTGACTCGTCTAAGGTCACACAATTAGTAAGTGTCTGAGGCTGGATTTGAACTCAAGAAGATAATTCTTCCTGATTCCAAGCCCCATGCTCTATCCACTGTACCACCTATTTGGCCCTGATCTATGTAATATGTATATGCATATTTGCATTTATGTATATTTTTATGGACGTATTCTTGTCTATATACATATTGTCATCTCAACCTCATGTTCATTAGAATATAAGCCTTTTTGGGGGTAATACTGTTTCTTGTCTTTGTACCCTTGGCACCTGGCATAGTAACAGACATATGGTAAGTATTCAATAAATGCTTTCTGCAATAGAAAATTAATGTACAGGATGAATTAGAAAAGGGAAAGACTTAAGGATGACAGGCTAGGCTGGTCACTGTAGCAATAGTTCAAATAAGATGCAATAAAGGTCCAATTTAGACTCATAGCATTGGTATGGACAAAGAGATATATACAATTATGAATGGATATTGAACTGACAAGACTTATCAACTGACTGGCCATGAGACACAAGGGAGATATAGAAGATAACTCCATGTTTTCAAACATGAAGGAGTAAGAAAATAGTAGAATGTCTGAAATAGGAAATGTGAAAACAAGTTCAGATTTTTTAGGCAGAACATAATTGGGTGGTTTTTGACATTTTAAATTTGAGATGCTGGTAGGACATTCACTTCAAGATGTTCAATTTATAGTTGGAAATGTAGAATAGAAAATACATTTATTCACTCTTTCAAAAATCTTTACTAATATTTAATGAAAATGGAGGATTGGGAAGAAATGAAGAAAAAAGTGAAGGATACTAATGGTAACTATTTTCCCCTAACTATATGTTAATAAAATTCAAAACTTAAATGAAATTGATGAATATTTACAAAAAAAGCAAAATACGCAGACAAAATAATTGTTGGTCAAAAGCTTTTCAGTCTTGTTCAACTTTTTTGTGATCCCATTTAGAATTTTCTTGGCAAAGATATTGGAATTGTTTTCCATTTCCTTCTCCAGCTCATTTTCCAGATGAGGAAAGTGAGACAAACAGGGTTAAGTGACTTGCTGAAGGTGGCCCAGCTAGTATGTATCTGAGGCAAGATTTGAACTTCAGAAGATAAGTCTTCTTGACTCCAGACCCAGCACTCTATTCACTGTGTCACCTATCTGCCCTTAAATAAAATAAACAGAACAAGAAACAGATATCTTAACTGAGTCTAAGAAAAAGGAAATTGAATAAAGCATCAATGAACTCTCAGGGGGTAAAGGACACTTGGAGCAGATGGAATAACAAGCAAATTCTATTGAAGCATCAAATTTTAAAAATCCCAAAATTATGCAAAATGTTTGCAAAAATGACAGAAGAAAGGGTTCTACTAAATTCCTTTTATGACAAAAATATGGATGCTTAAACCAAGGGAAGGCAAAACAGAGAAAATTGCAGCTCAATATCCTTAATGATTATCACTGTGAAAACCAGTAAATATTAGCAAAAAGGTTGGAACAACATATCACAATTATCCTACATGAAGTCAGGCTTGATTTATACCAGTTATGTAAGGTTGGTTTAATGCTAGGAAAACAACAAACATAACTGATCATATTAATGATAGTCCTATCACAACAAAAAGCATGCGATATTATTAGGTGCAGAAAAAGCTTTTGGCAAAACATATTAAAAACACTAGAAAACAGGAATAAAGGGATCTTTCCTTAATGTGGTGCATTCTATTTATCTGAAAGCAAATGTCAACATTATGTAAAAGAGATGAACTTGTATCGTTTCCAATAAATTCATGGGTGAACCAGTGATATCCTTTATCATCTCTTCATTTAACAAAGTAATAGAAAAAGTTTCCTTTGACCCAGTAATATACCATCAGGTATATACACCAAAAAGATCAAATGAAGAGGAAAAGGACCCATAGATATTAAATATAGCAACTTTTTTTCTGTGGTGTCAAAGTATTGAAAACTGAGGGGATACCCATTGATTGGGCAATGACTGAACAAATTATGGCATATGAATGCAATGGAATACTGTGCAGTAAGAAATTATGAAGGAGATGGTTTCAGAAAAGTCTGGGAATACTTCTTTGAACTGATACAAAATGAAATAAACAGAGCCAGGGGAACACTTTATATAGTAACAGCAATGGTGTAGGGATAGTTAACTTTGAAAGATTTAGTCATCTGGAAATATGACCCAAAAGTTTTTAGATTGTATATGCCCTTTGACCCAGCAGTACCACTACTAGTTCTATTTCCAAGGATGATTAGGGGGAAAAAAGAACCTATATGCTAAAGTACTTATGGTAGTTCTTTTCGTGGTGGCAAAGAAATGGAAAATGCAGGGATGCTCATCAATTGGGGAATGACTGAAGAAGTTGTGGCACATGGTTGTGATGGAATACTACTGTCTTATAAGAAATGATGAGCTCATTGATTTTAGAAAAAATATGGATAGACTTGCATGAAATAAAGACAGTGAACTGAGCAGAGTCAAGAGAACATTGTCTACAGTAACAGCAACATTATTTTAAGAACAACTAAGTAATTTTGACTATTATAAATGCCCAAATTAACTACAAAGGACCTATTGAAGGAAGATTGTAACTACAAAGAACTGATAAATAGAAGTACATATAGAATGATTTTCATATATGCTTATCTGTGTCTAATGGTAGCCATTTCTAGAGTGAGGGGGAGAAACAAAGGGAAAAAAAGAAAGTTACATGATAATTTTGTTATATATTTAAAATGAATAGGAAGTTGTACAAAATAGATTTGCAGTTTCAAGTGCAATCATCTTTTTTATCCCACTGTTATGAAAATGCTTGTTTTATTCCATAAATTAAAAATAAAATAAATATTCTTTTAAAAAAGATTTAGTAACTAATCATCACAATGAACAGTCACAATTCCAGGAACTACAGAAATACAACTACAAAATATTGTGATCAGAAATCATGGAAGAACAGAAACAGAAGAATGATTTATACTGTAATTTTAGTATTGTAAAAATAAACAATTCTGAAAAACTCAAGATCTCTGATTAATGCAATGATAAATCATGATGATCCCAGAGAACTATGATGAAAAATGCTATTCATAAGCAGAGAAACAGGTGATGAACTAATACGAAAGATGAAATATATTTTTAAACATGGTCAATAGTTTTGCTTGAGACTATGCTTATTTATTATAAATTTTTGTTTTTCTCATTTTTTTCCCAGTGGGATGGGGAAAGGTAAGGAGAAAATAATAAATATTTGATGATTAAAAATTAATTTAAAAAAAAAACCCTTCCCTGATGACCCTAGCCTAATATATTCATGAACAATTCCAAATTCTTAGAATAATTTTTGTCTATATATACATGTGTTCTACCTGATGACATTTCTTCTACAATTGAGTTAGGTTTCTCAATTCTTTATCATTTAACCACTTCATCTTTGTATCTTATGTCCTCTGTTCAGTTATAAACTTTTTAGGTATAAGGATTATATTTCTTTGTCTTTTGTAGTTCATATAATGCCTGACTTAGTGTGTAGTGGTTTTTAGACGAATATTTTCTAATTTGTTCTACCTATCTCTGATGAGTTCCCTTTGGCATCAGTCTGGGAAGGTTTAAGTAACAACGTCCCCTCTCTTTAAGAACTTTACAATCTACCTTCCCCCAGATTTGGCGTATGTGTGGAAAAAGCTCACATAATGATCTGAACTCCTGTCATCTGCATTGTAGCGTGAAAGCCTTTTTTGCTTGTTTTTCCTGAAGAGAATTTATCACTTTATTTCAGAATATTTGCTCTGTAGGAAGTCCTTCTCTAAAGAACTGAAATATTAGATAACCAGACTCAGTGCTCAATTAGCAACTGGGAAAAGAAAGAGAACTACAAACAGTTGAATGCTGGAGTCAACCAGGCCTTGAGAAAGTCACAATAATTCTGTACACATTTGAAATGAAGTTGCTTAGTTCTGAAGAGTCTTGTACATGAGCTTTATATAAAGAGGTTTTTAAAGAATAAGTATTTCAACTTTGACTTGCAGGAATGGATTAATTACCAAAAAGCAAATGAATTGACTTTTGAAAGTCTGCTCTAAAGGCTTTCAAACCTATGGAATATTTTCATTGTTCAAATGATTAAAAAGGACGGCTTTATTAACCTGATTAACTTCTGTAAATAACACTCAGTTTTTATCACAGTTATATCACAGTTTTTGAAAGAAAAATATGCATTTTTGTTGTTGTTTTCCAGTCACGCCTCACTCTTCATGTCCCTAGTTGGGCTTTTCTTGGCAAAGATACTGGAGTGATTTGTTCTCCAGCTCCTTTTACAGATAAGGAAACAGATAAGGATACCGAAGCAAAACAGGGCTAAATGACTGATCCAGGGTCACACAACTAGTAAGTTTCTGAGGTTAATTTGAACTCAGGTTCCTAACTTCCTGAATCCAGGGTTGGTGATCTATCCACTTAACCACTTAGCTATCCCTTACCATGCATACATGATGTCAAATTTATATTTTTAATAATCAGTGATATTTATTATTATATTAGTATTATTATTATTATATTAGTATTATAAAGTTTTCAAAGCACTTTATATGCATTATTACATTTTTTCTTACAACAACACTTTAAGGGAGGTATAGCACATACTATTAAATCTTTTTTATAAATGAAGAAATTAATGCTGAAAGATATTAAGTGATTTTCCCACATTCACAAGGCTAGTATGGGAGACAAGATTTGAACCCCAATCTTTCAGATTTTAGGTGTAGCAATTTATTCCACCATGTTACCTATAAAAAGTCTGATTATACATCTTTGCCAAATGACTAACATCTTCATCATAACAGTATTGCTGAAATGCCATTCCACAGATAAAGGATTCAATTCAAGGCAGCTAAGTTCCATTGTGTTGTTCCTAGAGATTTTTATGTGGCAGATGTGGTTTAGTGGAAAGAGCATGTTACTAGAGGTGAAGAGACTGGGGGTCGTATCTTGGTTTTCTCGATAACTGGCTATATGTCCTTGGGCAGGAACTCTTCTTGCTTCCAGTGTTATCATCTGTCAAATTGGGATAATATCTGCTTGTACTCCATCTCATGGGCATGGATATATTTTGTAAAGTTTAAAGCATCATGAAAACAAAAGGCATTGGTGGACTATTGAGGATGAGAAATACCTATCTCACTATTGAAGTCAATGTCATATATAGGTTTTAAAGCAACAATCTTTTTAGGTTCCCTTTACTCCTTCAACCATTTTCTACCAGTGCTGAATTCCTCCTAGAGTCTCCATTTTGAAAAAGGGCCCAGACCATTCAACCTTCATTTCTCTCCTCCCTCTGCTTCTAACTCTCTAGTCTTACACTGGAAGTTATTTTCCCTCATTTCCTGCAGCCTTCTTACCCTGGAATATCCACTATGCCTTTGGCCCCCCTCTTCCCTTGGTGATTTCTTTCTAGGGCCTCTATTTTAAGTTAAGGGCTATGCATTTTCCATTTCACAATTAACTGAAAGATTTGAGGAATATAAAATCCTTGTGCTTATTATTTATTGGTTATAGAAAAGAACTTGATTCTGTAGATCAAAATATTTTCTTATAGATTTATTAACAATTTCTCTCATCCATGCATCAACATCATTAAAGATTCTTGGAACAGATAACAACAATAATAAATATCAGTCAAGAAATTAAACTGGGAAATGTATGCTCAACAAAGTCATTTTTTACTGTGATGCGAGAGGCTAAAGAAGGATTCCCTCTAGATGAAGAAGTCTTCTAGCTCAGTTTTGTCAAACTCAAATAGAAATGGATTCCTTTAGGTCATGACTCAGGAAACCACAACTTAACATGAACCGTATTATATTGTACCTTAATTATTTTATTAAATGTTTCCTAATTAGATTTTATCTAATTCAACTTACACTTGGGAATTTTGCTGGCTACTTGGCCTGTGATTGACTTTCATACTTTTCCTATAGATGTTCCTGTTTGCAGATAACATTATGCTGATTGCATCAAGCCTTAGAACATTATAAGTGATCAAAGGAATCTGGCCAATCTGTGTAGGGAACTCTAAATGGATGAAGAATGCCTTGTTTGTACACCCTGTGGAATTTGTCCATCATGATATATTTCTGGAATCAACAGTACACATGAACAAATAAATTTGGAGTAGCATTAAGCTGGAGGAGGAAAGTGGACTAAATTCTTTTTAGGAAATCACAAAGCTCTTTTAATAATCTCATACTTTGCACAATAGTAAATACCTATCTTTTTTAATAGTAATATTTTACCAACATTGTTATCATGCACCAAAACATGGAATATTTAAGTCTGTAAGGAATTTTAAACAATTTCAATAAGAAGGCAATGGAGAGCGGTGGAATGTGTGTGGTTGTAATATGTAACCAATAAGGACCTCCAAGGAAGAAGAGTCAGAGAAGTCATCTAGGAATTGTATGACACAAAAAGAAGATAGATAGGCTTGCCAAGTGCCAAGAAAGAACTGCATCCAGATAGCTCCACTGGTATACCCACAGTGTCATCAAAAAACAAGGATGACTTCACGAATCCTATGTGGTGAATATATGAGAAGTCATAGACAAGAGTAATACATAACAGTGGCAGGCATGGTTGGGAGGCCATCTGCATCACTGGAGGGAATTCTAAAACAATAAGATCATGGCTCCACCTGAGTATTAGATATATCACACAGATGCTTAGCAACCATATAAATTTATATTTCTCAGGAAATATCTCTCAGAGAAGAACATAGACAAACGTTTGTGGTTCTAATGAATTCCATACTAAGAAGAATTGCAAACATAGCAAATCACATATTTAACATCATCATATCAGAAAATTTGGAAAACTAATAATGACACATTTGTATTCCCCCTACCCAAATTAAGCCTCTATGACTAGACAAATGAACAAACACGTTGCTCATGCATTTCAGCCATATCTCTGAGAGACTATAGCTAGTATCAAATGGAGTTTAGGGATCTGTGACCCACATTATTCAGGTGAAGTGTTTAAGGGCAAGAGTTTTTTTCAAGGTGGTCTGAAGGAAGAAATCAGGAGTGAGAGTAAGAGGGAAAGAATAAAGATTGAGAAGGAAGAGGAAATGGAAGGAGACATGATTAGTATGGGGTCAGAGGTTTTAACCTGGGGTCCATGAACTTGGTCACGAAAATTTTCACTAATCTCTAAGTGAAATTTTATATTTTCTTCCACTAGAAATGTAGTCAACAATCATTATTCTGAAAAAGGTTCCATAGGATTCACTAAATTACCAAAAAAGCCTATGACACAGAAAAGTTTAAGGTCAATGATATCTTGAGGGCAATAGCACATTGGGCTTAGAGAGTGCCATCAGTATATTTTATGTGCAACAGGAAATTGGAAGGTGGGCAATGGCTCTTGGGCAGGTGCTAAAGGAGGCCTCCACACACACACACACACACGCACACACACACACACACACACACACACACACACGTTTTATTCTCATGAGTGCATAATACATAAGCCAGGGTTAAACACTCTCTGCATAACTGGCCTCTAGCTTTTCTCAAATTGTTTTTTGCCATCTCCATGTTTGTCCACAGGGGAAAGCAATTTGTTCAACCTCATCTCACAAGCCTAAAAAGTGAGGGCAAGTGCCTGCTTCCCAGCCAAGCTGCGTGGGTTTTGAGCTTGTTCCCTCATTAACTTTAAGTCTCTCACAAGCCTCAGCTTGCGTTACTGAAGAAACTTAGTCAAAAAGAAGTGGGGCTTATTTGGTAGCGAGGGGAAAACAATCCTTGCTTGGGAAATAGTAATCCTGGTGGGGGGAAACAGAAGCAAGTAAGGTCTGCTGTGTCTGTGTCGGAGTGTAGGCACTGATAACATACATCTTGCTCACTCATTTTAGTCAATTAATCATGAGCAGCCTGGCTAATGATGGAGGAGGCACATGTTTGTCTCCGTTTGAACAGTTGACATGTCGCTCTTTTGTGCTATTGGAGTTGGCTGAGTGGCAGGTTTTTCAGAATTGAAAAATCCATAATTATGCCCCTCCTCTTCTCCACACCTCCCTTCCACCCTTATCAGAGAAACTTGGCAAGCTTGAAACTGGAATAGTGGGAAGGGGGCACCATGCACTGCATTTGAATCATTCTGCTACTCCAATGGAGAAAGGAAAATTTAGGGAAAAAATGTCATCACATAATATTATCACATCAGCCTCCTAGACTGTCTAGCCCTACATCTCATATCTTAACCTTATCAAGATTTAATGGAGACTGAAAAATGAAGGAAACATTTTTCCCCTATAGGAATTATGTGAAGTGCTATTACAATGCAAAACCAGATAAGAGGCCTTGGAATTTATTCCATAGCTTTCTGACTGCACGCTTTATCCTGTGATAAGCTTGTGATATTCCTGATGTGGAGATACCCTCCAGTTACCCAGATCACTCAGTTACAGTTTGTGACCCCATGTGACTCTTGAGCATGCTCTCCCATAAATCCTCTAGAAGAGGTTCATTTTTCTAGTTCTCTTAACAGTATATAGACAGATACCTGTGGAACGTTCAGACTGCTCATCAGCTCTCCCTCATTCTCACCACATGAGTTGCCAACATATATATTTTCCAGTCACACCAGTTCTCTTGTATGATTCTTGGTTGGTAATGCATCATAGCCTCAAACCATTTGTATAGGAATTCATTGAATACCACAAATGAGAAAAAGTAATCAATAAACATTTACTAAAAGCATGTATTTTGGACCAGAAACTTTGTTAGGCTGTGTGAAAGACAGGAAAAAAGGCAAAGAAAACTCAAAGGACATGAAATATAGTTGGGAAGATAAGATATACCCAGATGAAAGAAGACCTTGCAATAAAAACTAAAAAATGAGATGGACTGATTCATGGGTGAATACGCTCCAAGTCGCTGGAGATATTGAAAAGAGGCTAATTGACTACCTGTAAAGGTTACTGTGGAGAACATGCACGCAAGTGTTAAACCTGATGACTTTTTTTCTTAATAGTATTTTATTTTTTCCAATTACATATAAAGATAGTGTTTTAACATTCACTTTGATAAGGTTTTGAGTTCCAAATTTTTTCTACTTTCCTGTCCTTCCCCCTTCTCATGACAACATGCAATCTGATAAGGCTATACATATACAATCATATTAAATATATTTCAACGTTAGTCATGTGATAAAAACAGAATCAGAACAAATGGGTAAAAACCACCAAAAAGAAAAAAAGAGGAAATACTAGGTTTCCATCTGCATTCAGACACCACAGTTCTTTCCCTGGAGGTGGATAGCATATACCATCTTCAGTCTTTGGGGATTTTCTTAGGACATTGTATTGCTGAGAAGAACTAAGTCTATCAGAGTTCATCATTGTACAGTGTGGCTGTTATTGCTTATAATATTTTGGTCCTGATCACTTCTCTTGGTTCTTCTAAGTCTTATAAGTCTTTTTTTCATCAATTCTTATAAGTCTTTCTTGGTTTTTCTGAAATCTGCCTGCTCATCATTTCTTATAGCAAACAGTATTCCATTACATTCATAGAACACAACTTGTTCATTCATTCCCCAATTGGTGATCCCCTCAATTTCTGGATCTTTGCCACCACAAAAAGATCTGCTATAAATATTTTTGTACACGTGGATTCTTTTATCATTTTTATGATCTCTGTGGGAAACAGACCTCATAGTGGTATTGCTGGTTCTTGTTCCCCAGAATGGTTGGATCAGTTCACAACTACACCAATTGTGCATTGCAGTTCCTATTTTCCTACCTACATCTTCTCCAACATTTATCATTTTCTTTTTTTTGTCATATTAGTCAATCTGATAAGTGTAAAGATTTTTTAAAAATTTGATTTTTTAAAAATTTGATTTCTCTAGTTAATAGTGATATAGAGAATTTTTTCATATGACAATAAATAGCTTTGATTTGTTCATCTGAAAACTGCCTGTTCATATCCTTTGATCATTTATCCATTGGGGAATTACTTTTATTCTCATGAATTTGACTGTTTTCTCTTTATTTTAGAAATGAGACCTTTATCAGAGATACTTGCTGTAAAATTGTTTCCTAGCTTTCTACTTCCCTTCTAATCTTGGTTGCATTGGTTTTGTTTGTGCAAAACCTTTAAATTTGATGTATATTATATTTCATTATGTTCTCTGTCTCCTGTTGGGTCATAAATTCTTCCCTTCTCCATACCCAGCACCTGCTTCTACTGCTTTCATGGTCTGTTGGAACAAATTGTTTACATCTACCTATTACTCTGGGAAAGTCTTCACGTGCTTGAGAGACACCTTCCTAACTCACCAAAAGGTTTGAAGCCCCTTGGTTACCTCCCACCTGGTTTAGCCTGTCTGCCAAAACAATTTACTGGGATGTTGCTGCATCTTCATGAAGCCACAAGTGAGAGTAAGGTGGTAGATGGACAACAAATGTGGAAAGCAGCATTGAAAATGCGCTCAGCAGCTCTCACACCAAAGGCACTAGTCTTCCCTGAACACCCCTGAGGTTGTATAAATAAGGGGGAAAAGCAAGGGAAACAATCCACTTAAAATCATTTCTCTCAAACTGACTGAGAGATAAGTAATAATTGACTGGTCCTAGGGTCATGTACTATATCTAATTCCTCATTTCTTGCTAACAAGTTAAAATGAAGCTTTATTCATGATGCTCTTTTCCAAAGTTAGTTACCATGACAGTGATTAGATATACAGTAGGAAGCAATACCAAGTCCTTATCTTGACTTTGCAGGACTCTGGTTGTATGTTTAACATTTGCTTCATAAAACAATAGGAAGCAGTTTGGTGCTACTATGAGGCTGCTGATAGGTGGGTTTATTTTGATAAGATAAAACTCCAAGAACTTCTGTGAATTCTTTTATATTTGTAACAGCAGTCAGGGACAAAAACAAATTGGGCTTTTTGTATAGAACAGGGAGAAAAGGGAGTAACAGGTGCTGTCACCAGGAAGTGGTTGACCCCTGAAAGATCCTCTCCAATAAGGGCAGAGGCAGAGACCTAAAGATGGTCTTTGGTGGCTGAGACTTGGTGATGTCACAGAGAGAGATCCACACTCTTATTCAGTGGCAGAGTGCATTGGAAGTCAATGTCAAAGAGATTTGGAAGAGATCTCTAGCAAAAGTGAACAAGTCTAGTCAGGTTGGTCCTCGGGCAGTGTGAATTTCATTCATTTAAAGTTATTCACAGTTCTCTGCAGAAGTTTTAAGTCAAGAGGATATGTAGGGGTTTTTGTGTTCTGTTACTTACTTGGAACACAGGCTTATCCTTACTAGAAGAACATCTATGGAAGTACTCTGAGTTTTTCCTTGGATTCAGAGGCAAGCAGCATGAAGATTAGATCTGAGCAGCTACCACAGAACTCTGTTGTTTATTGTACGTCTGAAGAATCCAAATGAGGTTTTTCCTTCTCCCTGTAGGGGAGCTCCATTTTTGGAATCTTGGCCCAAGATATATAATGCAAAATGAGGAATTCTGTTCTGCATTGGTTCATACATATTTTTGTCATTTTGCATGGTGCAATAACATCCAATTGCATTCATAGACAGAGGCAGTCTGGGGGCTAGCCAACTCCTTATTTGCCTGCATCATTCCTATCTCTGACTGCTCTCATGACTAACTTCCTCTTAGCTCTGCTCTAGCTCCACCTCTTCCTTGACCTGATGATTTCTAAGGTGACATCTAACAATGTCATTTTGAGAGCCTATGAATATGTAATTGAGAATTGAAATATAGAAGGTTATTAAGTGGTCTCCCATTTTCTCTTTAGTCAGTATTGTTCTAATAGTTCATGATTAGTGACTGTGACTATATTATTAATCTTTTCAACTGTATTGACCTATCTCAATTTGATTAGGATATGTCCTACAAGATGGAAGGACTTTTGATGAAAAAAGTTATCCGCTTCCAGAGAGGGAACTGATGGAATCTGAGTGCTGACTGAAGCATAATTTTTTCATATTCTTTATTTTTCTGGCTTTTTTTGCAACATGACTAATATGAAAATATATTTTACATTATTTCACATGCATAATTGATGTTTTTTTTGTCTTTTTGTAAGGAAAAAAAAACTTATGTTCAGGATATTGAAAGGGAAATGTCAGTTTAGTTTGACCTGGAATGATCTGTGATCAAAGCTTCTTATTTCTCCTTAGCATTCTTATTTTAGGAACCAACTCTTAACTTTGAAGAACCCTCTTTTTTGCTGAAAGACTGCAACAAATTTTATAGTGTTCATCAATTTATACAAGGCAAAATTTTCCATTTTATGGGAAAAAAGTTTGTATTGATTTACTCTGATAATGTCAAATGAACATGAATTTTGATCACAATATCTCAACTTGTTCTAATGCCCTTAGTTGAATTCTTGGTTTTCTCAGCCTTCAGTACTACAAATAGATTTACTTTGTCTTCTAGTTTACATAATTTCGATGACAAGCTAAATTCGGATAAAGTATAATCTGGCTCCTAATATACGTTTCTCATTTAATTATTGTTACAATTTGCAGTTAACAAAAGAAAGCAGCAATGGAGAATTGTATTCTATGAAATGGAATTAAATCGAAGAACATTAAATGTTTAAATATAGACAGTTTGTGAGTAGACAGTGTCTGTGCAATAATTGTACTAAATAGACTAAGTTCTAACTTGTTCTACTCTATTAGAGAAACCCAAATTTAGTAAGAAAAAAAATTAAACATCACAATATAACAGCCCATCCAGGCCCAATTCTTATCTCTTGATCTAATTTAACACTTTTCTGTGTGGCCTCTGATAAGCACCTCAGTTTTCCTATGAGTAAAATGGGACTTATGGAATAATTGTATTAGAATATTTTTATCTGCATCTGTCATTCATTCAATTCAATTTAAGGAACACTGAAGTATCTACATACACAAACAACTATATGACATAATACTAACTGACATTTATGTAGATCTTTAAGGTCTGCAAAGTATTTTGCATTTATTATCCCATTTCAATTTCATACCAACAATATGAGACAAACCATTCATCTACTATCATTTCCCTGTTACAGATAAGAAAAAAGATCTTTAGTGTTTAAAAAACGAAACCAAAATATTACAACCACTCTCCTATGCTCTTGTAGTTAATAAGTGTTAGAAGAAGGATGGGAACACAAGTTTCCCTGACAGATGGTCCAGCACTCAATTCAGCATGTCATGCTGCATATCTGTGAGCTTGTGATTTAGTAGACAGGAAATCACAAACTTTGAATTCCTTGTAGAATGAAACAGTATCGAGTCAGAGTTGGGTTCTTTATCTAGACTTCAACAGAAAGAGTTGGGATCTAACCTTCTGTTTCTGTTTATTTTCTGTGGACTCGAGGACCTGAGATTGCTGGTAGGATGTTAATAATCATAAAATTATAAGTAGTGAAAGGGCCATTTTTTCAATTCAGTTTCTAAAAGTTGGTCATGTTTGGGATTGGTCAGCAGACCAAACAACAAACAGGATTGCATAATTCATGGAGATGGGCTTGGGACACCTGTTCAAATTTTGTCCACATTACACCATGACACCCACCTTAATTCCTCACAGACAGGCTAAGACTAAACAAATTTATCAGCCTAGTGAATGGCAGGAGCACAAAATTTGGACTTTGATGCCTTGGGTTTGACTCTTGCTTACGGTGCTTGCTTATAATAATTTGTGACCATAGGCAACTTCTTTCCTTACTCTAAGCCTCAGTTTCCTCATCCATTAACTAGTGATATAACACTCTCTACCTCTTATGGTTGTGGTGAGGTCTAAATGAGATAGTGATATGAATATGGGGAGAAACAAAATGAGATTTAAAATTGACACTATTTTCTAAATGTTCAATGTTTCAGAAAACCCCTGATTTATTAGTGCAGGCACTCCTTTTAAGGAAGTGTCCTCATTTTTTTCCAGGCACAAGTCTATGCTTTGTATTCCTCTCCTCCATGAAGGTAACCTTCTTGAGCTGAGCCCCTCCAAAGTTAGACTGGTACTGTGAGGACATGCATCGTCCATCACCAGAACTAGATTAAAAGGCTTTGCAATCATTACACACCACAACTTCTACTCAGCAGGCACAGCCTTGAAAACCCATGGTCACCTCCATGCCACAACTTGACTTTCAATTAGGAATTTAGAATAGTTTCCTTATATCCACTGAGTTTCTTTTAACATGAGAATATAAGTTGTGAACGTACATGATTAGTAAGTAAACTGCTTCCCCTGTCCTTTAATTGAATTTGGTAAGTTTTTATTATTTGTAGAATACTGTTCTAAAAATTAGGGGAGATATATAGTTTAAATAATGCATAGTCTCCAAATAAACACCAAATAATAAAGAAAGATTGGATTATAAACTCATTTTGATAGTGTATTAATAATTGCTGAATTTCTAGGGTCTGAGCTGTTTTATTCCTTTTCTTTTGCAAAGATACCATCTGTTTGCCTCCCAGCAAAATTTGACTTGGTTTGATGTGTAATGCTCGCCTAATGGTCAATTTCTATCATAACTTTTTGTAAACAAGTCAAACAATAAAGACAAGTGGTTTAGCAAGAATCAGAAGGGAAATGCCACTGAAAACTGGA
Organism: Notamacropus eugenii; assembly: GCF_028372415.1. Classification (NCBI taxonomy): domain Eukaryota; kingdom Metazoa; phylum Chordata; class Mammalia; order Diprotodontia; family Macropodidae; genus Notamacropus; species Notamacropus eugenii. The sequence continues at coordinate 601,262,497 of NC_092872.1, read as the reverse complement.
CACACATATGTCTTCAGTCCCTATAGAATCTACTATATTCAGTAGCAGGAAAAGACATGGGCACATCAACTATAAAGACAATGTCAAATAATACATAGTAATTATATAAAAGAAATTGTTGTGTAGAGTCTGAGAGAGATGGTCATTACCACAGGGAAGGTCATGGAAAGGCATTGTTGCAGAGGTGGGTTTTTGAGTTGGTTTTAAGGGGATAAGCAGAAATCAAACAGATGGAGAAGAGAGAATTTAACATGAGGAAAAGTGTGAGTTAGGAAAAGCACGGAGTATGTTTGGGAGATTGGGAGCAGTGCCCTTTGTTTGGAGCACTGAATGCCTGAAGGAAAGTATATAATAAGCTGTAAAGATAGAGTGGCATCAGCTATAGAAGCCTTTCAATGCCTGAATAAGAAGCTGAAAATTTACTCAGTAGGCAACAGGGAGCTATTGAAAATTTCTGACCAGAAAAGTTAACTATGACTAAGGAAAATTTATCCGGCAGTTCTATGAAGCGTCCTTCATTGACCTGGAGGGGTTGGGGACTAGAGGAGGGGAAACCTGTAGGCTATTACAATAATCCAGACAAGTGGTAATGAGAGCCTCGTTACTATTTTGGCAATGGAATTTGAGATGAGAATGTAGAGGGGAGAGATGTTATTTAGGTACAATCAATAGACCCAGGTGTGACTGATTTGATATGAAAATAAAGGGGGGAGGAAATAGAAAATAAAAAAAAAAACCTAAGTATTCAGCTTTCAGAGGGTGGTCAATTTAGTCTGACTGAGTTTTGTACTGAATCAACTGGCCAAGTAAGTCACCTTACCGGATATTTTGTCACTGTGTAGACATGGTCAAGTTTTAGAGAGGCTTTGAAGGTGACAAAATTATGTAAAGAAAAAATCACAATGGGTGACAGGGTCTGAAAAAATCCTAGCAGGATAATACTACAAAATCCAATAGGAATAAATGCAAAGTTCATAGTACAAAAAAATAAACTTCACATACAAGATGTCTCAGTGTTTCTTACTCCCATATCCAATCTGCTGACCAGGACTGTTGATTTCTCCTCTGTAACATGTTTTGCATATACTTACTCTCCTCTGCCACTGCCACCACTTTGTTGCAAGGCCTTGCCATGTCACACCTGGACTATTTAAACTTGCTGGTAAGTCTGTCTGCCTCAATTCTCCCACCACTCTAACCCATGCTCCATTCAGACACTGAAGTGGTTTTCCTACAACATAGATCCAATCATTTCATGTTCCTACTCAATAAACTCCAGTGGCTCACTATTGCCTCCAGAATCAAATACAAAATTCTCTGTTTGGAATCTACAAGTCCTTCATACCTAGCACCCTCCTATTTTTTCAATATTTTCACACTTTACTCCCTACCTGTACTCTTCAATCCACTGACACTGACCTCTTGAATGTTCCATGAAAACAAGACACTCGATCTATCATCTATGGAGATTTTCTTTGATTATTTCCTGTGCGTGAAAAGCTCTCTCTTCTCCATTCTACCCACTGACTTCCCTGGTTTCTTTTAAGTCTCAACTCAAATCCCAACAAGAAATCTTCCCCAACTCCTCATTTCTGGTAATTTCCCTCTGTTATTTCCTATTTATTCTCTATGTAGCTTCCTTTGCATGTATATTTTTGTATGTTCTCTCCTCCCAATACATTGTAAGCCCTTTGAGGGCAGGAGTAGTCTTTTGCTTCTTTTTGTATCTTTGACATTTAGCACAGTTCCTGGCACATAGTAGAGACTAAACTTATGTTTATTAATTAATTGACTCCTAGGTTGTGAGCATGAGGGGTGAGAGGATGCTGTTGTCATCAGCATTAGAAAGGAAGGTAGTGGGGAGTGTGGGTTTTGGAGAAAGATAGTGAGTTTTGTTTTGGACATGATGAACTTAAGATATCTACTGGACATCTAGTTAGAACTATCTGAAAGGAAAATAAAATGGCTAATATTTGTATAGCATATTAATATTTGCAAAATACTTTACAAATTTAATTGCATATGGTCTCACAGCAACACTGTGAGGTGGGTGGAATATTATTATCTCCATTTTACAAATGAGGAACAAGGCCCAATGAGATCAGGTGACTTGGCAGTCACATAGCCAGTAAATTTCTGAGGCCAGATTTGAATTCAGTTCTTCCTGACTCCAGGATCTATCCACTGTGCCAACAAATTAACTATGAGTAGAGGCTGGTTTATCATCCAACAAATATGTTACTAGCAGAATTGATTTTGAGTATGGGATGAATTAGAAGGTTCTTGAGGTCCTTCCTAACACTAAATACAGGAATTCCAAGATTCAGCAACTAAAACGTGATCTGATCTTTTCCAGGTTGTTTTATTTTATTCAAGTCAGTCATGTGAATATGGTGCAGTGAGCAATAAATTGCTATAACTCTCCCATATTCACCTCCAAGCAACCATAAAATAGTGCCCCAAAACAAATCCTGGAAACAGACAGGGTGAAACAATCTTTTATCCCAAGATACTTGGAAGATCAGAAAGAAAGATCTGTCTCACTTGGGTAAATGGGAGACTCAATCTAGGACAGGAAGTGATTCTGCAAGTAAACAACAAGCCCCATCTCAGCAAACCAGCAGTGGATCCTGAGGACAAAATTAGCATTGAAAGAATCCACTGATCACCTCAGGAAAGAGATTCCAAATTAAAAACTCAAAGGAATATTATAGCCAAATTACAGAATTATCAGGTCAGGGGAAAATATACTGCAAGTGGCCAGAAAGAAAGTATTCAAAGATTGAAGAACTACAATCAGGATTACATAGGATTGAGCAGCTACAACATTAAAGGATCAGAGGATTTGTAACATGATATTCTGGAAGGCAAAGGAGGTAGGACTACAATCAAGAAACACCTGCTTGGTGAAATTAAGCATAATGCTTTGGGTGAAAAAAATGATCATTCAATGAAATAGAAGGATTTCAAGCTTTCATAAGGAGAAGACCAAAACTGAACAAAAATTTGATCTCTAATATCAAGATTCAAGAGAAGTCTAAATAAGGGGGAAAAGGGAAAATAAAACATAAGGGATTAAATGGAGCTGAACTATTTAAATCCCTACATGGGAAGATGATACTTAAAAACTGTACCACTGATAGCATAGCTATAAGGAATATATATAGACAGAGGGTTTGGATGTAAGGTGAATTTGAGTGAATGACATAAAAATAATTAAAGGATGAGAATGAGGAGTACACTGGTTGCAGAAGGAAGGAAAATGCAGAATGGGGTAAATTATATCACATGAAGAGATGTGAAAAACCTGTTACACTGGAGGGGAAAAATGGGAGGATGGCTGATGGGCATTGCTTGAACCTTATTCTCATCAGTATTGTCTCAAAGAGGAAATAATAAACACAACCAGTTGAATATAGAAAACTATCTTACCCAAAAGAAAAGTAAGAGGGGAGGAGATTAAGTAGAGGTGGGAAGAGTAACTGACTGTGGGGAGACTGACAGAAGAGAAGTCAGAGAGGAGGTGTCAGTAGACAGAAGCAAATTACTGTCGAGGAGGGAAAGGATCAAAGGAGAGAGAGGACAAACAGGAGGAAAAATAGGATGGAGGGAAATACACAGTAATCTTAACTGTGCATGTGAATGGGATGAACTTTCCCATAAAACAGAAACATAGCACATTGGATCAAAAACCAGAATTCTTCAAGATGCTGTCTATAAGAAACACATTTAAAGCAGAGAAACAGACATGCACACATACACACACAGAGTAGCACCAAGAGACTGAAGCAGAATCTATTATTCTTCAGCTGAAATTAAAAAAAAGGATAAAAAAACAGGGGTAGCAATTCTGATCTCAGAAAAAAACAAAAGCAAAAACAGTTCTAATTAAAAGAAATAAGGAAGGAAACTATATCTTGCTTAAAGGTACCATGGACAACAAAGTAATATTAATACTAAATATACATGTACCAAGTGCTATAGTATCCAAATTCTTAAAAGAGAAGTTAAGTGAGTTACAGATTCTTGAGCAAACAAGAGATAGAGAGCATTATGAAATGTGAACTAGATAATTTTTATTATATTAAATTAAAAAAGCTTTTACATAAAGAAAACCAATGCAACCCAGTTTAGAAGGAAAGCATAAAGCTGGGAAACAATCTTTACCACAAGTGTGTCTGATAAAGATCTCATTTCTCAAATATATATAGAATTGAATCAAATTTATAAGAATATAAGCCATTCCCCAATGGATAAATGGTTAAAGGATATGAGGAAGGAATTTACAGATGAAGAAATCAAAGCTATCTACAGGCATATGAAGAAGTGGTCTAAATTACTAAAAATTGTCTTGACATATAATTGGGAAAAATACTATTCAAGACGTGAAAAACTAAAAAAATAAAGTCAGCCATGTGCTGTACATGGGAGAACTGAATATATTCAATTGCTCTAACCAGACAATACTTCCAGCATCAAGACAGATAATAAAACAATTGAATCAACTGGTGAGGATTTTGGAAGTGACAAGTTGTGTACTACTCCACTTAAGGGGATATCAGGCTTCAGAATATCTTCACTTGATAGACAGAAGAAAGGATTAATTTTTATTAATTTAATGAGTCTCAAAAGTAAATAACAATAATAATTGCTAGCTTTTATATAATATTTAAAGCTTAGCAAAGTGTTCCAAAAATATCTCATTTCATCTTCACAATAAACATATAAAGTAGATGGTATAATTATCTTCATTTTGCAGCTTGGGAAACTAAGACACAGAGAGGTTACTTTATTTTCTCAGCGTCACACAGCCAGTAAGTGTCTAAGGCCAGAACTGAAGTTAGAACTCTATAGTTTAAAGTTCAAAGCTCTATCCATTACACCACTTAGCTAATCTATATTTTTTCTCCTGGTATGATATACGTTGTTCCTTTGCTGTGATCCCCTCCCCATGAAATCAATTCCCAGAGACTCTGTCTTTGCAATTCATTCATTATTGGCAGAAACTGGATAAATATAGCCTAACAGCTAGACTGAAACTCAGCAAATGCTTTACTGCTTCATGCTGTAGACATAGCTTATCCAAGAAAATCATTATAGATTGTGAAAAGAATAACCCAGATAAACATATGTGCTGCTGTGTTTGGAAAGAAGTTGAATATTCATGTGCAAATGACTCTTATGTTCAAAGATTTTTGTCTTTGAGAAAATTAATTCCAAGAATGGCTAAACTTTTATGCCCATCACATTTCTGTTACTCCATAATGGCATTAATGCAGTGCCATGGAAAATGTTGGTTTACAAAATAATTAGTGGTACTGAACGGTCATTTGTATAATTCTGGTGGTCCTATTAAAAATTTTTTTCTATAGTTCATGTTTCATAGACATATAAAATGATTATTTTTTAAAGTTACACTTAGACAAAGCTAAAACCCACCTAAACATCTAGGGTATTAAACTTCAAGAAATAGACTTAAGGTTAAATATTAAATCATTAAAATTAAAACTTTTATGACAAACAAAATAAAAAAGCTGCATTCTTAAGGGAATTATAATCCTGGACTTTGTTTTCATATAAATAATGAAAAGCAGCCTGGCATAGTGAAGAGTGCTGCGATAGAGTCAGCAGGAGTTAGATTTCCACCTTGACTCTCTGTATGACACTATTCCAGTCATTTATCATCAGCATATCTCAAGTCACTCCCTAGGACCTGCCCTGGTCTGGTTCCCCATGTTGGGAATTGATTCCTACAAAATCATGTTTTTCCCACATTTTTGCAATAATCCTTGGATAAGGACAACATAAGTGTCTCAAAGATAGAGACACAGCATATGCCAATATGAATATCATACCAAAGAGGTACTTAGGTTCTAACTGTAAAAAAAGACTCTATCCCCTTGATAGTATTTTTTTTTTGTGTTAATTGATGGGAGGAAGATAATATAAAATCAGACTGCAAAGGTAGGATGATTAGGACCAAATTATAAAGTGTCTGAAATATTAGTCAAAGGAATTCCAACTTGACTCAGTAGGCAATAGGGTTTTACTGAAGGCTTTTGAATAGATATGAGATATAACCATATAAAAGAAGCAACTCATACACATGCGCACACACACACACACACACACACTCTTTCTGATCTATCACTTCAAAGAGGAACTAAAGAACTTTTCAATCAAAAAGAAATAATTCAAGATTGTGGGATACTTTATCATGGTGTTCCAAGCAGAAAATCTCAATAATTTTCCTTCTACCTTAAGAATCCTTATGAAATAAAAACCAGAAATAAAATTTTCTCTCTAGGATGACACTAATTTTTATGCTATTCTTTCACTCCAGGAGTGATAATAGATTTTATTAGTTTAAAGGTTCCATACTATTTGAATTCCTATTCATACCTTAGGGGAACATGACTAGAGAGACTAGAAGTAAGAAAGGTAAGATTCATGTTAGACTATGAATACTATGCAAACACATGTATAATCACAGAAATTCAGAGAAAGGGCATCAATGACTTTCATGTCTAACCTATATCTGAACAAGAATCTCTTCTAAAGACAAATTTGACAACATTTCTAAGCCTTTGCTGGAAGTCCATCAGCTTCTGTTTGGTTTACATTTCAACCTTGGTCCTTTGTAATTGAAAATTTCATTTGCATTACGTTTGGTTTGGAGACCATCAAATAGCCCCTGTTTGATTTATGTTGCATCATTGGACATGCGGCTATTTGCATCTAAAAATATTCAAAATCCTTGCAAAGTTATTCTTCATCAGCCCATTTTTGCCACCTTTTATGCTGTCACATTAGACTCCTCCTTGGAGGATTTGAGCAACCTAATCCAGGCTCTGAAATGTAATTTAAGCGGCGAGGGGATGTGGCTGCTAGTATAAGGATAAGCAGGTGTTTATCCTCGCATTTTTTTTTTTTTTTGTGAGAATATTTTGTGACTCTCTGATCAGTGCTTGGGTTTTTACTTTATCATACTGCCTAATTTTCCCAGACAGAATGAAATTCATTGGGAGTCCTAGCCAGGCCTGTTCAAAGCTCTGGATTCACTGTTTGCTACCGTCACCTGTGCTTATCGAACATGTAATGAAAAGTTTTCAGTATCCCGACACCTCTATGGGATTGATAGGGACAGATAATCTGGAATGAAGATGCCAGGAATGGACATGAAACCATGAATACAAAATGAAAAGCAACTCACTGGTCTCTAACAACTCTTACCAATGCTCCTCAAATCCTTAAGTGTCTCATTAACCATTGTCTTTCCTCCTTGGGAAACAAACAAAACAAAACAAAAACAAAAACAAATCCAAATCAAAACCCAAGCTGAGCTCTGGAGATTGGTAGTTAATGGGTTGGGTGGGGAATGTTTCTTTGCTCTGAAAAGTTTCTCTTCAGGTCAGGTTAGAATGATCCCTCCCCCGCCATAGAAACTAATCCTTAGAAGAAAGGCAACTTAACCTGGAAATTGCAGGAAGCTACAAGAAGAAGAATGCTAGCTAAGCACCTCTTGCTTTCTCTCCTTACAAGCTTCCTGGATCACTATGTGCCAATAAAAGGAAGGAAAAGCGAGATGACTAAGAAGAGGCATGCTAAGATGGAGACATGCTGCACAACTGGAAGAAAAAAGGAGATGGATGGAACAGCACAGATCTCTATCTATGTCTCCCTAACGAGCAGCACACAAAAACAAACTATCTATTAAAAAGAAAGGCACTGGCTTATAGAAATGTCATTACTCTCAAGTGTTTCTTTCATCTTTTAGGGACAGGGAAGGGTATCCTATATAATAGCATTTGCATAGCACTTTAAGACATGCGATACTTACAAGGACCCTATGAGATAAGGGCTGTTATTTTCCCTGTTTTACAGATGAAGAAACTGAGACTTAAAGAGGTTAAGGGATTTGTCCAGATTCATAGCTAGCAAGCATCAGGGATAAGATTTGAAGTTAGATCTTCTTGCCTCCATCTAGTCCTATGACCCACTGCCCCATCTAGGTGCCCTATTACACCCTGTCTTTTCATTAACCAATGTATCTGGGATTATTGGCCAAGGCCAAATCCCACACCCTCTCATCCCCTTCTAACTTGAATGACCCACTTTTTTTTTGACCTTCTTTACTACAACTTTTTTGTACTGTAGTACATTGCCTAATGTGGGACCTCTTACCTTCTCATCTGGGTGCATGCTCATGGGTCTGAGCAGATAATCAGAAAGAGAGGTTATTTTAATATCACCCTCACCAACTGGATGACTATTTTCACTACTGAGCAATGTGCAGATAGGTGACCTAACGGATGGAGGGTTAGAATTGAAATCAGGAAGAACAGAATTCAAATTTTGCTTCAAACACTTAATATCATTGTCTCTCTGGGAAAGTTACAACTTCCCCGCAGCTGCAGTTTACTCATCTGTAAAAGGGATATAATAGTTGCATTTATCTTAGAGGGTTCTTATGAGATCAAGTTAGATAGCATGTTTAAAGCATTTTGCAAAACTTAAAGTTCTAAATAAATGAAATTATTATGATTATATTATTATACTGTTGTATTTTTTAAAGATTTATCAAGTTTTCCTGTTCTTAGAAATGTTTCTAAGGTGTACTGGCAAGATAGTGAAGAAAGAAGACTTTCACAGTTGATGAGCTATTAAGGAAGCTTAAAGGTAAGTCTGACTTCATTTCCTAAGCACACTCTTCCTCTATTTTGAGAGGACCTGTTTTGCCCTGTTCTCCAGATTTTTCCTCTGGCAAAGGCATATTTCTCTTTCCCTCAAACACAAGTTGAGTGAGGTTACTTCAGGTTACACTGCTAAAAACTTCATCAAGCGGGTACATTGAGTTAAGAGAACCGAGCCATGTATCATGGTTGTGTTTTTACATTACCTCATGAGACAAATAAAAGGCAGCAATTCCCAAAGGCCAGAAGCAGCAGAGCATGGAGAAAACACTGAGGCCCAGATGATCCCGTGGAGGCATCATCAGAAAGTTGTCCTCGCTCTCTGTGTCGCTTGAATAGTCACTCTGGAAGAGTAAAGGGAGGAGGAATAGGAAAATGGGGAAGAGAGAAAATACTGGTTAATGACAGTACTGAGCAATCAATATTCATTAAAAGTCTATTAGATCCCAAGTACTGTGCTGTGAGCTGGATATTTAATACAAAGAATAAAATAACATGTAACTGAGGAGACAACAAATGAATACGTAAGTATTTGTATAAGTATAATTCATATAAGTATACGTAAGTATTATTAAGTGAATAAAGGTGAATACATACAAATCAGTTAAATACAAGGCAGTTTAAGAGTGAGGACACTAGCAATAGTGTGCATCAGAAAATTCTTCATATAAAAGATGGTGACCGACCACCATAAAGGGAGAAACAAATGCTATGAAGAGGGGTATTAGAAAGGGAAATGAAATTCGAGGCTTGGGGAACAGCTGGTGGTGGTGGTAAGAAGCAAAGCGTGTGTGTGTGTGTAGGGGGAGGGATTCCAGGCACTGCAATAAGTATTCTGACTGATATTATCTCATGTGATCCTCACAACAACCCTGAGAGGGAGGTGATATTATTATCTACATTTTACAATTGAAGACGTTGGGGCAAACACAGGTTAAGTGACTTGTCCAGAGTCACATAGCTGGAAAGTATCTGAGACTGGATTTGAACTCAGGTCGTCCTGAGTCCTGGCCCAATGCTCTATCCCTTCATGCTAGAAGAGCAAAGGTACAGAAATGGGAAAAGGAGTTCCCGTGTGATGTGGCCAGTTTGGCAGGATTGCAGAATATGGCAGGGCAGGCATCACTGGAACTCTCTGAGACTGTAAACTCTTGAGGAATCACAGAATCACAGAATTTCACAGCTGGGAGTGATACCAGAGGTAATTTTATCCAACTTGTATCTGAACAAGGATACCTTTTGCATTCTGTAACAAGAGGTGCCCAAAGACTTTTTGAAATACTTCAGTGATAGTGAAGCACACTTGATGTTCAGTTCACTTTTGGATATCTTTATGGGCTTGGAAGATTTTTCTAATATCAAGAATGAATTGCCTTTATGCAGCTTTACCACTTATTTTTAGCTATTCCCCGCAGATTTCAAGCAGGAAGAATGGATTTAGTCCCTATTCCTTAAAGTATTGGAGACTATTGTCAAGTCTTTCCTAAGTCTTATGTCATGGTGTCATCCTTAGACCTCAGACAAATAGTCTATTCAAGTTAGTGTTCAGGTGGGAGATTCTTAAATATGTAACTCTAGTGAATCAAGTTATTTTCTTCATCAGAAGATTACAGAGTTAGAACTAGAAGGGACCTAACAGGTAAGTAAGTTCAGCCCATTCACTTTATATATGATGAAATTGTAACTCAGCAATGTTGAGTGATTTATATAGCTAGTACAAATCAGAGGCTGGAGTTGAACCCAGTCCCTACTGATTCTAAGCCCAGCATTTTATAGATGACACCACATTATGCTGCCATTCAGTAGAAGTTAATCACTTCATTTTAATAACCTTTAATTTTAATTTAATTTTAATAATCTTTATTTCAAAGAATTCTTACATGATATAAAAATTGGAGTATGAAAACTAATAAAAAAATTCTTATATGTGCAGTTCCTTTTGGGAGTCATTTTTTCTAATCCAAAAGTTCATCATCAAAGGTTGTCAAACAGAGACTGGATTGTTAAGGTCCAGTTGAGGATACTGTGGAGAAGAGTTTTGCTCAGATACACAGGTTGGACTAGAGGACCTCAGTAGTGCTGTAATAATGAGAAATAGTGGAAGGCTTTTAAATCCCAACATTGACACATAAATGTATATTGTTGCTCTCATTCTCAATGGTTTCCCATGATTTATAAGTTAGTTTAGGATCTATGTGTATGTTATTTGCGATGATGCTGAAGGTAAATTTTACCACAGGGTTCATTTTCTATAAAAATACTTGAATGAGTGCTTTCCTGTGATATATTTGTCACTGCCTTCCTTAAAGAGGTTATTTGGCTGCCCTTTGTGAGTTAATAGTGGCTGCTAAGAAAGTATTCTATAAATGTTGGCTCCATATGCATCATTCTTTTAAACATTGCAATTATCTTCAGAAGCCCCAAACTGTTTGGGCAGGTGGTCTTGCAATATAAAAGAGATGAGATGTTATAGAGTACAGAAAACTAAATTTGGAGTTCAAAGACCTGAAATCAAATCCTACTTTGGCCAGTTATTAACTATATAGCTGTAGCAAAGTCACTTAATTTCTCTGAAATTTAGTTTCATCCTTTGTAAAGAGAGAATACACCTACCTACTCTTCTTATGGCATAGGGTTGTTGTGAGTCATGAATTAAGTGATGTATATAAATAGCAATTTACATATCATTAAATTCTATATAAATATGATATATCATCATTGCTGTTATAGTAATTGCAGATAAGGTGCTAAGGAGAAATATGTAAACTTTGAGGAACAACGGTTGTATCCTTCTGTTCCTATCCCAGGTAGATCCCTGTTTCCAGATTCATATCAGAAAAATGCAGAGAAGACTTTAGTATACTGTAATAATCCATACAACCTACAGAGTCACAATGATGAAAACTCCCCTTCGGTTTGGGTGTATGTGCACTGATGTCTGTAGATGCATAGGAGTGAGAGAGAGAGAGAGAGAGAGAGAGAGAGAGAGAGAGAGAGAGAGAGAGAGAGAGAGAGAGAGAGAGAGGATGTGAAATCATTTGACCTCTGTTCAAGTACTTCTTCTGATATTTGCTTGCTTTGTGACCTTGGGGAAGTCATTTTACCTCCACAGTACACATCCTTAATCTGGAATAATAAGTTAGATGAGATGGTATCTTAGGTCCCTTCCAATTCTAAGTCCTTTGATCTAAAACAGAATTTTGTGTTTTTTGTTTTTCAATTTGAGACTGGAGTTAGAACTATTGTATTTCAAAAGCTTTATGATTTAAAGTATAGATTATGAGTTCCTAAAAAACTTCCCAACCTTTCTTGTGCCTAACCCAAAGAAAAGGATTATTCATGTGACAATTTAGGATGTGATCATGCATATACTATGTACTTTTTTTCATAGAAATAGTTTGAATGCTTTAAAAATTGTATGGTCAACCTTTTGAAATTCCGTGAACAAATTTTTAGCCCAAAATGACAAAATGACTACTTCTTTTGTGAAAACATATTTAGTACCTGTTCTCAACATAAGCTATCATTTTTCCAGTTTCAAGAATTATGTAATATCCAGGCGTTAGCCCTGTGTCAGAGCAATTTCCATTCTTTCTACTGTGCCACATCCTTTTCCATATGGTATTTCAAAACATGGAGATTACCAAATGAAGATTACCATCATTATGTCTAGCACAGAAGGAAGAACTTAAGAACATAGAGGGATGAATAATTCACTGTTAAGTTTATAGACCTTAAATCTTCCAGGTGGTGTTGCCCCATTTTTTGTCACATCTTTGAATGCCTCCGTCTTTTATATGAATGAAAAATGTGTAACACCAAGGGCTTCCAGACAGCTTCTAGGTATTTAGACAGCTGTGTATATTCCTATACAGTAGCTCTTCCAAAGAGAGCAGCTTGTGTGCACTGAACAACCACACTCCATCTACATAACATTGAGATATGCAACTGTTGAATCTGAATGGAAAACTGAAGTTGAGATTACTGGATTTATCATTCATTTATCACTAAAATAGGACAATTTGGTAAAGATGGAATTTCTTGTTTGTTTTTAAATGTTTGTGATGTTGGTTTTCATTTTTCTCCAAGTCTGAGAATTTGCCATGTAGGGAATATCTGGAGGGGAAATCGCTTCCACCAGAGCATACTGGCTGCTCTTAGACTCGTGCCTGCCTCTTAGCTTTCAAGTTTCACCTAAAGTTCCATCATCTGCAGGAAGCCTTTCTCAGTTCTCCTTAACTTTAGTGTCTTCCACTTAAATCTATCCTCAATTTACCCTGTATACTTCTTATTTGTAGATAGTAATTTGCATGTTGTCTCTCTCATTAGACTATGAGCTCCTTAAGAGTGAGGATTGTTTTTTGCCTTTCCTTATACCTCTAGCACTTAGCTTGCACATAATAGGCACTTTAAAAAGGTATAGCAAATCATATGTGTATATATACGTACATATATATAAATGGATGCACATATATATATATATGTGTGTGTGTACATATATACCTACTATCTCTCTCTCTCTCTCTCTCTCTCTCTCTCTCTCTCTCTCTCTCTCTCTCTCTATATATATATATATATATATATATATATATATATATATATACATTAGATTTACAGTTTGAAGTGCCATCATCTTTTTTATGGAAATGCTTGTTTTATTCCACAAATTAAAAATAAAATAAATTTTCAAAAAGATTAAAAAATAAATGTGAGGGGGCTGAGCCAAGATGGCAGAATAAAGGCAGTGACTCATCTGAGCTCTCCCCTAAATGTCTCCAAATACCTTTAATCATGATTCTAAACAAATTCTAGAGCGGGAGAAACCACAAAAAGACAGAGTGAAGCAAATTTCTAACCCAAGACAACTTGGAAGGTTGGCAGGAAGGGTCTGTTACATCAGAGTGAAAGAGGAGCAGACTAGCACAGGCCACATGAACCTGGCCCAGCAAACCTGGAGCAGGCCTGCAGTCAACTGAATCACTGGCAGCAGTGGCAGCCCATAGACACCAAAGACAACTTTGAAAATCATCAGGAAAGATCTGCCACATCTGGGTGAGAGTAGATACCAGCCCAGACCCAGAAAAGCAGTCGTAGACCTTGGGAATTACCAAATCAGCAGAGCAGCAACTTCTGAAGCTCTCAACCCACATATAGTAAAAGAGTTGAACAATTGGTCAGAGGGAAATTACAGGGGAGTGAAAGAATCTGTTGCTTTGCTCATACTCAGATGTGGGTCTCAGTCATGGGTGGCAATCCCAGGGTGAGGAGGAGTTCTAGAATAACAGAGTTTGTGGCCACAACTGAGGGGAGGACCCTCACCACAGTTTCAGGGCAGAAAAGAGTGCTTGTGGTTGTTCTTATACCACAGAACAAGGCAAGAGAGTAGTAAGCACTGCTCCTTAGATTATACCACCTTGGAAGAACCAAAAACTTACACATCCCTAGAAGTATCTCTGCAAACAGCTACACAAACCCCTGAAGCTTGGGAGAGTGTGCCTTCCACTCTACAAACAGAGCCCTACTTTAACAAAGAGTTAAAAGTCAAGTAATAGTCTGGGAAAATGAGCAACCAATGTGTGCATGTGGGGGGCTCTGTCTATAGCATGTTATTATGTTGACAAGGAAGATAAAAAAATACATTCAGAAGTAAACAAAGCCAAAGCTCCTACAACCAAAGTCCCTAAGAAAAAAAATGAATTATTCTTAGGACATGGAAGAGCTCAAAAAGGATTTTGAAAATCAAGTAAAAAAGGTAGAGGAAAAATTGGAAAGAGAAATGAGAGTGATCCAAGAAAATCATGAAAAACAAATCAATAGCTTAGTAAAGGAGACCCCAAAAATACTGAAGAAAATAATGCCTTAAAAATAAGCTAGGCCAAATGGTAAAAGAGGTCCCAAACAAATCAACAAGGAGAAGAATGCCTCAAAAGGCAATATTGGCCAAATTGTAAAGGAGGTCCAAAACTTCACTGAAGAAAATAATTTCTTCAAAATTAGAAGGGAGCAAATGGAGACTAATGACTTTATGAGAAATCAACAAGCACACAAAGCCAAAAGAAGGAAAAAAGAGAACACAATGTGAAACATCTTATAGAAAAAACAACTGAACTAGAAAATAGATATAATTTAAAAAATATTGAGCTACCTGAAAGCCATGATCTAAAAATAAGCCTAAACATCATCTTTCAAGAAATTATCAAGGGAAACTTCTCCTGATATTCTATAACTAGAGGTTAAAGTAGAAATTGAAAGAATTCACCTATCACCTCCTGGAAGAGATTCCCAAATGAAAACTGCCAGGTATAATATAGCCAAATTCCAGAGTTTCCAGGTCAAGGAGAATATGTTGCAAGCAGCCAGAAAAAAACCCAAACAAACAAAAAACCAAATATGGTGGAGCCACAGTCAGGATAACACAAGATTTAGCAGCTTCTGCATTAAAAAATCAGAGGGCTTGGAATATGCTTTCCAAGGGGCAAAGGAGCTAGAATCACAACCAAGAATCACCTACCCAGCAAAGCTGAGTATAATCCTTCAGGGAAAAAAAAAAGAATTTTCAATGAGATAGAGAATTTTCAAGCATATGCAGCTAGGTGGTGCAGTGTATAGAGTGCTAGGCCTAGAGTGAGGAAGATTCATCTTTCTGAGTCCAAACCTGGCCTCAGACACTTACTAGCAAGTTCCATGACCTTGTTTATCTCAAATTCCTCACCTGTAAAATGAGCTGGAGGAGAAAACGGCAAACCACTCCAGTATTTTTGCCAAGAAAACCCCAAGTGGGGTCACAAAGAGTCAGATGCAACTGAAAAATGACTGAAGAACAACAGGCCTCTTAAGTATTATCAGTACAACTTACATTTACCACATCTCTACTGTATGAAGATCATCATGTTAGGAGCTGAACAATATTCAAAATTTAGTTAAGACAAGATCCCTGCCTTCAAGAAGCTTATAGTGTAGAACTAAAATAACATAAATTAGCTGTAATAAGAGTATTACGTAAATGTATCAGAAAGAAACACAGCAAAGTACTCTGAAATTTGAAGAAAAAGCTTATTTATTGGTAGGTTCATTAAAAACTTTGCAGAGGAAGTGACATTTAAGGTGGGCTTTAAAGGATGGGTAGAAATTCATCAGAAGAAACATGGAAACAGATGAAGTAGAGGCATAGAAAAAGTTGGAGTAAAAGCACAGACAAATGAGAACACAATATATATTCAAGGGACAGAGAATACTACTGTTTGTTAAACAACCAAGCAGGACAGAGAATATGTAGGAGGAGGCAGCTGGTGGTACTGTGGATAGAGTTCTCAGTCTGTAATCAATCAGGAAGATCTAGCCTCAGACACTTTTACTAGCCTTGGTGACCTCAGGCAAATCACTTCATATGCATTTACTGCAGTTTCCTCAAATGAAAATTGGGGATAATAATAGCACCCAGCTCCCAGAGTTGTTGGTAGAATCAAATGAGATAATACTTGTAAAGCACCACACCTGGCACATAATAGGTACTATATAAATGATAATGATGAAGATATCAATATGGCAGAATCATGGAAAGATGGATTAACATATTGTGGAGGGAAAGATACTTAGAATTTTCCTTAACAGCAATAAGTACGATAGAGATTTGGGAGAAAGGGGTTAGCCTATTAGCCTAGTAGCATATTTTGGCAAGAATGTAAAGGATGATTTAGATGGGAGAGAAAGTAAAGGCAGAAAGACCTTTGTGTAGGTTAATGCAATATTCTAGAGAGGTGGTCTTCAAGAGCTTTTACTACTATATTGGCTGTGCATGGATATCTACTATCCATGTATATTATAGACATAGATATTTCTGTATGGTAAGTTACATAATCTATAATATAATATACTATTATATATGCATATATACATGCATTTACATATAACATACACAGATACATGTATATACATACAAACCAATATATACATACATATATATATACACATATATATGAATACATATATAAATATATCACAATCCTCCCCCACATGCTCATAAAAATAGTGTGGACACCAATAGAGATTGATAAGGAGATGGGCCCAGGTTGAATGAGGATATCAAGTTAGGTCAGATTTGAGAGCTATTACAGTAACTTCAATGATTACAAATTGCTTCCTGTTACAAAATTCACTTTAAAAATACCAATACTCCTCTGCTTATTTTATATGGCTGGGAATCAAACAAAAAGCCAAAATGGAATAGTAAGCTAGAAGGTGCTTGGCACCAGCTTCCATCAAGTATCATTTTAGGTAGCATCTTCTTCAAGTGACTTTTTCTAAGACCTCTAGTTTTCCATTTCTCATGAAATTATTTTGTATTTATTGCAATATATATATGTACATATATATCATATACTGAATAAAAATCAAGTTGCTCAAGGGCAAGGATTGTTTTTGCTTTTTGTCTTTACATCTCTTAATAAACATGGAATTGAATTAAAAAGTAGCATATTACATATCATTAAAAATACCAAAACCAGAAAAGCAGGTGGGCTTGTCATAGAATTTAGAGCTAGAAGAGACCTTGGAGGTAAGAGAGCCAAACCTTCATTTTGGAGATAAGAAAAGTGAGGCCCAAAGGGGTTCTGTGACTTATAGAATGCTACAGAATAGCCGAGCAGGAATCTGAACCTAGGTTCCCTCAATCCAAATTAATTACTATTTCTACTATCCTGTATCAAATCATAAGAAAGAGGAATAACTTATGGGCACTGAAACTACTGTATCGGCATCCATAAAATATTTTTTTATTCAAGGAAATTTTTCAGTACATTGGGGTATTTGAAGAAAAAGCATGGATAGATTTGAGATGTCACAGGATGAGAGGGTTATGGGTCATGATTTTACTAGAGGAAGGAGCAGCCACACCAGAGATATTATCAAACCTCTGAATGGTGAAGAAATAGTCTTTTTTATTTTGCCTGCTTATCTAGGCTCTCAGCCTAGGTATGTTCCACTTAAATTTAGTGGATAAAACTGATATTCTCTCATATTATTACAAGGGTATCACTCGAGGCCAAAGCTAAAGCTTTGGCAAAGCCAGGACATATCATCTCTAATTGCTTGCTCTTTATATTTTAGGTTAGTTAGTCAACCAGCCAGAGCATCCACACTTATTAAACAAAGCATTCAATAAAATGAAACAAAATGCGAGTGATTTTGTCCTTGAAGGAAGTCATCTCTGTTTTTCACAAAGACATGCTGATCTTTACTTCATGATATTATAAGGTTGTTTCTACTCTGAAGCATAAATAATAATATTTCTGAAAACCTCTGGGTGGGAAGATAGTTGTTTCTTCATAGGATCTAATGAACGTTTTCCCTATTTTTGTTACGCAATTCATCATGGTCATGTATTTAAAGATGGTGCAAAAACTAGAACTGAAGTTATTTAGAACTTTATATGAAGGAAACTTTATGATAATCCAGTCCAATATTCTAATCTTATTAATGCCTTCCTGCCTAAGGCAGGGGTGGGGAACCTGAAGCCTTGGGGTCACATGGGGTCCTTTGACTGAATCCAGACTTCATTGAGCAAATCCCCTTAATAAAAGAATATGTTCTGTAAAACCTGGACTCAGCCAAAAGGCCACACTTGAGGACCTGGAAGTCCACGGCGGTGGGCTTGAGGCCACAGATTCTGCACCTCTGACCTAAGGTGACACAGACACTGAATCACAGAACCAAGATTTCCGCCCAGGTCCTCTAGGTCCAAATTCAATATTCTCTTCTTGTATCAAGATTCCTCTTAAAAGAAAACTGAAATAAATAGTATTTTTATAGTACTGTTAGGTCTACGAAAATTTATATTCACCGAATGTCCCTGAGAAATTGAATGATTAAGACCTTGAAGAACGATGAAATTATGTTCAGTATAATTTTCTTATTAAGGTCATGGCTACAGTCTTCTTTGAAAATGGATAACCAAGTATTATGTGTAAAGCAATTCTCCACTAACCACAATAGTACATGAATCAGAACACCAATTAAACTACCAAAAAGTGGCAGTTCACTTCACTCTGCCACTATTGCAACAACCTATTAGAATTCAATTTCCTTGAAAGCAGAGAATATTTACTTTGTACCTTGGTATCTCCAGTTCTCAATGTCTTTAATATATTAACCATTTAATAAACGTTGTTAACAAATGTTAGACTTATGCCTCAGTTTCTTTAGCTGTGAAGTGGACAAAATATGTGATCTTTGTCTACGACAGGGGTATTTGATAGAGACTGATTAATGTGAAAGTTATAAAGAGCTCCTTTCCTGAGTTAACAGACTCTTCTAGGTTATACCTTGGGGGCAGCATAAGCTGCAATTAATGCATTGAAAAGGATAATTTAATAAATGGTATTTTCATGTTCTGAGTTAATACACTATTCAAATAGTGTATTTCACTCTAATTTATTTCATTCTATCTGGTAGAGTTGAACCCAGTATTAATTAAAATTTCATATCTCTAGAGGAAATATACATAAATACATACATATATATCCCACCTTAGGTCAAAGCACGTAAAGCATGAAACATCTCTAAAGACTGAAAATGAATAAAATTAAATGAGTGATACATAAACCCAGGCAGTCACTTATGTTTTAAATGTTCTAGAGGTAATGATTTGAATTGTCCTATCATTGATATAATTTAGGATATATTGGTAGTAGAAAGCACATGCTTCTGGGTATATTCCTCCTTAATCTTAATGATTGCTATTTTTCAGTTATTATTGTTCTCTTGTATAATTCAAAACATATAGTGAATATCATAGTTGTTGTTCATTCTTTATTTTCATAGAAGACCAATGAAACATGATATTAGCGTCAGGGATGACCCCAATGATGTTGGGGTCATGTTCGGTTTGGGCTGATCAGTCCAATATGAGTTCAGAAGGCTCTACGTCAGGTCAGGCACAAGTAGTCTGTTAGAACATTTGGGATAGAGATGTCTTTGAATTTGCATAGCTAATGTTTCCTTTGTGCTACTGTGGTTTTGCTTTGCTTATAGCACACAGCATCTTTTTTGATGCTGGAATACCATGCTCGACAGTCCTGTACTAGTGTTTCCCATGTCTCACAATCAATACTAAAGTTCTTCAGAGAGAGCTTGACCGTATCCTTGCACCATTTCTTTTGACCACAGTGTGAATGATCAAAAGTTGTCTTGTGCAAGTTCTCTTTAAAATAGTCTTTTGGATAATTTGGGCTATGTGACCAGAGCACCGGAGTTGTATTGTCTACAACGGAGTTTGAATGCTTGTCAGTTCAGCTGGAGAGAGGACCTTATCTGGTACCTTGGCCAGTCTTCAGAATCTTGCTAAGACAATTTGTTGTCTTAGGAAGATTCTGAAGAATTCTCATAACGCAAAGTGAATTGACTCTTTGTTTTATAATAGTAAGAATAATTCCACATTTCCATTCAGTGCTTTAGCTTTATGATGTGCTTCCCTCCTGCTCCAAAACACAATGGTTCATAGTATAAAAATTATCTTTTCCATTATGTAGATGAAAAATCTAAGCCTCAGATAATTTAAGTGACACACCTAGCAACTGTTATAACTGAGATTTCACAAAATCAGAGAAACCTAGAGCTAAAAGATAACCCAGAGTTCATCTATCCCAACCGATAACTTAATAAGAATCTCTTCTACAAAAATATGACAGATGACCATCCAATTTTGCTTGAATATCTGTAGGGAGGGAAAGCCCATGTACTGAATCTGCAGCTCTTATCTATTGTTTCTAATTCTATCCCTTGGGATCAAGCAAACAAGTTGAATCTCTCTCTCTCTCTCTCTCTCTCTTTGCCTCTGTTTGTCTCTCTTTCTCCTCCTTTCCCTTCCCCTCCCTCCCCTCCCTTCTTCTCTTCTCTTCCCTCTCCTTCTCCCTTTCCTTTCCTCTCTATCCCTTCTTTTCTTTCTCTGTATCTCTCCTTTCTTTCTCATTCTCTCACTGTCCTTCCTTTTTTCCTTCTATATCTCCTTTCCTTCTTCCTTCTTTCCTTCCTTCCTTCCTTTTTTTATCGGTATCTCCCCAAACTCACTCACTCTATAAATGTCAGATCTCTTCACAGGCCCAATCCTACTCCTTTTCTTCATAGAAACTTTGACCTGTTGTGTTTCCAACCTGAACTTTTTTCCACCCTTCCTTTAGCACTCTGATGGCCTGCCATTCCCATAAGGTAGCCATAATGATTCCTAACTTATTGCAAACATCTGATCTGCATAGTCTATTGCAGCTCAGAACTCCTGACTTTGAGATCAACCAGCCTCAGCTTCCTTGGTGGCTGGAAAAATAGTTATACACCACCATGATTAGCGTGAATATCCATGATCTTTGAACGTCAAACTCTTGACTCCACAGGCATCTGACTTTTTTACAGCATAATGACACAGAGTGTAATAAACTATTGTTAAATAACGTTTATAAAGTTGTGAGGACACAGGTTAAAGAATAATTTTCATTGCTTCTATATATTGGGGGGGTGATGTTATATTCCGTTACTAGATTATAAGCTCTTTGAGGGCAGCATCTATTTCAATTTTGTCTTTCTACTCCTGGCCTGATACTCAGCAGGGCGCTTAGCATAGTATCTCAGATATAGTAGATATTTAATAACTTTTTGATTAATTTAATGAATGTCCCAATACACAGGAAAATGGAGATTAAAAATTTCCTCCAGGCCATCTGGTAGGAGCAAGTTTTTAAAGAAAAATCTTTTTAAAAAAATATTTATTTATTTATTTAACTTTTAACATTCATTTTAACAAAATTTTGGGTTCCAAATTTTCTCCCGTTTTGTCCCCTCCCCCCACCCCAAAACACCGAGCATTCTAATTGCCCCTATCACCAATCTGTTCTCTCTTCTATCATCCCTCTTTGCCCTTGTCTCCATCTTCTCTTTTGTCCTGTAGGGCCAGATAACTTTCTATACCCCTTTACCTATATTTCTTATTTCCTAGTGGCAAGAACAGTACTCGACAGTTGTTCCTAAAACTTTGAGTTCCAACTTCTTTACCTCCCTCCCTCTCTCCCCCTCCCCCTTCCCTTTGGAAGGCAAGCAATTCAATATAGGCCAAATCTGTGTAGTTTTGCAAATGACTTCCATAATAGTTGTGTTGTATAAGACTAACTATATTTCCCTCCATCCTATCCTGTCCCCCATTACTTCTATTCTCTCTTTGATCCTGTCCCTCCCCATGAGTGTCAACCTCAAATTGCTCCATCCTCCCACGCCCTCCCTTCCATCATCCCCCCCACCCTACTTATCCCCTTATCCCCCACTTTCCTGTATTGTAAGATAGGTTTTCATACCAAAATGAGTGTGCATTTTATTCCTTCCTTTAGTGGAATGTGATGAGATGTTTTTCTCTCACCTCCCCTCTTTATCCCTCCACTAATAAGTCTTTTTCTTGCCTCTTTTATGAGAGATAATTTGCCCCATTCCATTTCTCCCTTTCTCCTCCCAATATATTTCTCTCTCACTGCTTGATTTCATTTTTTTAAGATATGATCCCATCCTCTTCAAATCATTCTGTGCACTCTGTCACTATGTGTGTGTGTGCATGTGCATGTGTGTGTGTGTAATCCCACCCAGTACCCAGATACTGAAAAGTTTCAAGAGTTACAAATATTGTCTTTCCATATAGGAATGTAAACAGTTCAATTTTAGTAAGTCCCTTATGACTTCTCTTTGCTGTTCACCTTTTCATGCTTCTCTTCATTCTTGTGTTTGAAAGTCAAATTTTCTTTTCAGCTCTGGTCTTTTCATCAAGAATGCTTGAAAGTCCTCTATTTCATTGAAAGACCAATTTTTCCCCTGAAGTATTATACTCAGTTTTGCTGGGTAGGTGATTCTTGGTTTTAGTCCTAGTTCCTTTGACTTCTGGAATATCCTATTCCATGCCCTTCGATCCCTTAATGTAGAAGCTGCTAGATCTTGTGTTATCCTGATTGTATTTCCACAATACTTGAATTGTTTCTTTCTAGCTGCTTGCAATATTTTCTCCTTGACCTGGGAACTCTGGAATTCGGCCACAATGTTCCTAGGAGTTTCTCTTTTTGGATCTCTTTCAGGTGGTGTTCTGTGGATTCCTTGAATATTTATTTTGCCCTCTGGTTCTAGAATCTCAGGGCAGTTTTCCTTGATAATTTCATGAAAGATGATGTCTAGGCTCTTTTTTTGATCATGGCTTTCAGGTAGGCCGATAATTTTTAAATTATTTCTCCTGGATCTATTTTCCAGGTCAGTTGTTTTTCCAATGAGATATTTCACAGTATCTTCCATTTTTTCATTCTTTTGGTTTTGTTTTGTGATTTCTTGGTTTTTCATAAAGTCATTAGCCTCCATCTGTTCCACTGTAATTTTGAAAGAACTATTTTCTTCAGTGAGCTTTTGAACCTCCTTTACCCTTTGGCTAATTCTGCTTTTTAAAGCATTCTTCTCCTCATCGGCTTTTTGAACCTCTTTTGCCAATTGAGTTAGCCTATTTTTCAAGGTATTATTTTCTTCAGCATTTTTTTGGGTCTCCTTTAGCAGGGTGCTGACCTGCTGTTCATGCTTCGCTTTCATGTCTCTCATTGCTCTTCCCAGCTTTTCTTCCACCTCTCTAACTTGATTTTCAAAATCCTTTTTGAGCTCTTCCATGGCCTGAGCCCATTGAGTGGGCTGGGATACAGAAGCCTTGACTTCTGTGTCTTTCCCTGATGGTAAGCATTGTTCTTCCTCATCAGAAAGGAAGGGAGGAAATGCCTGTTCACCAGGAAAGTAACCTTCTATAGTCTTATTTCTTTTCCCTTTTCTGGGCATTTTCCCAGCCAGTGACTTGACTTCTGAGTTTTCTTTCCACACCCACCTCACCTCCAGATCTGCCCAGCCAGCGCTTGGGGTCTGAGATTCAAATGCTGCTTCCCAGCCTCAGGGCTTTGGGTGGGGGTGGGGCTGCTATTCAGTGTGAGATTAAGTTCAGGTGCTCAGGTGGGGCAAGGCTGCCTCACAGGCTCAGTTCCCTCAGGGGGTTTATGCAGAGACCTTCAACAATGGATCCTGGCTCCTGTCTGCTTGGGCAGCCCCAGACTGCTCCCGCCTCTGCTGCTGCCTCCCGAGGGGTCCTGAGTTATGGGGGCACTTCACTCCCCTCTCAACCCGCCAAAGAGACCCTCTCACCAACCCCCGTCACCTGTGGGTGGAGGGACCCGTGCAGCTGCTGGAGATTCCGTCCCTGAACCCCACTCAGATATGCTCCTCTTGGCACCAGGAGGCCACAGCAGGGCTGGGCTCAACTCTGCGTCCGCAGCCCGACCGACCTTTTGCGAGAGGTTTTCAGGCTCTCTGGAACAGAAATCTCCTCTGCTCCACCGTTTTGTGGCTTCTGCTGCTCCAGAATTTGCCGGGGGTTCTTTTTTACAGATATTCTATGGGTTGTGGGTTCGGAGCTATGTGTATGTGTGTCTTTCTACTCCACCATTCTTGGCTCCTCCCCTTAAAGAAAATTTTATGATTTATAATACTGACCATTCATTGTAGGGATGTAGTTTTAATTGTGGTTTAAGACTCAAAGGAATTCAGCTGCCACAACATTCCCCTGGAGACTCTTCTACAATTGAGGAAGCTAGAAAAGACTTTGGACCTGGGAATTTAGCTTGTGCAGACTAAGTCTTTCAAGAACACCATTGGCCTCTTCTAGGCAGTCAGTGACATTCACATAAGACAAGTTTTGGAGCAGGTTCTCTGCAGTGCTTCTGCTCACTTGGCTCAAATCTTACAAGTGCAGCAAAAAGGAATTTCCAAGCATTAGTAAAAAAAAAAAAAAAAGGCCAGGTTTACTCAGTGGAGCATAGCATAATCATGTTTGCTTGGTCTCTGAACATTAAAAAAAAAAAGATGTTCTGCCAACAGAAAAAAGAATATTTGTAAAATGTTTATTTGTTCCACATAAATAGAATACAAAATGATCTCTTCTTTAGGCATTTTGTTAATTAGTATCTATGGATGGATATATCTACAGGGGTCCCTAGTATTGTGCCAATCTCCTTAATGCAGCTGCTGAAGAAAGGAAAAGCTTATCATGATTCACCTTGGTCAGTATTTCCTAATTTAGCTTTCTTTTATGCAGTGGTACTTTCCAACAAAACAAATAATTATGTTAGTGAGTACTAAGATAAACAATTTTACATCCTCAGCATGGAAAACTCTTTCCTTGAATGCAGATTACAATCCATCTACATTTATTAGATCAATTCTGGAAAGTTGAGGCACTAAGTAGGTAGGTCAGTCCATAAGCATTTAATTAGCACTTATTACTTGCTAGGCACTATGCTACATGCTGAGGAAACAAATGAATGCAAAAGACAGTCCTTGCCCTCACAGAGGTCAGCATCTAATGCTGAAGCTAGCATTCAAACAACTGTATAGAAACTATATAGAGAGATGATAACTAGAAAGAGATAAGTGATAGATAATATCTATCTATCTATCATCTATCTATCTATCTATCTATCTATCTATCTATCTATCTATCTATCTATCTATCTATCTAAATAAGAATGTATTGGGCAGGAAGACTCAAAAAGTAGAAAGGGGACAAGTAATGAAGAACTCTGAGTGCAAAAAAGAGGACTGTATATTTGCAAATGGAGGTAATAGGGACCCAGTGGAGTTTTTTGAATAGGAGGATGACATGGTCAGATTTGCATTTTGAAAAGATCAGTCTGATAGGTGAATGAAGGACAGCCTGGAGTAAGGAGAGACTTGAGGGAAGAAGACAAACAAGCAGGCTAGTGTAGGAGTAGAGGAGTGAGGTGATGAGGGGCTGCATCAGGGTGGTGGTAGTGTCAGAAGGGGACATTTCCTAGAAAGGTGTTGAAGTTAGAAATGGTAGGAGTTGGCAACTGATTGGCTGTGGGGATGAGAAAGAATGAGGAATAAAAATGACAGCTAGGTTATGAATACAGGTGACTAGAAGGATTGTGGTAGCTTCAAAAGTAATAAGGAAGGTAGAAAGAAGGGAGGGATTGGGGGGGAAAATAATGAGTTTAATTTTGACAATTTGAATTGAATATTTCTATTTGACATCTACTTTGAAATGTCCGATAGAACATTGGGGATGCAAAACTGGAGTCCAGGAAAGAGATCAGGACTAGATAAATAGATTTGAAATTCGATTGTGTACAGATCATAGTTTAAAGCATGGGAGATAATGAGATCATCAAATGAAATAAGTATAGAGGAAAAAAGAGAAGAAGGCATAGGACAGAACTTTGGGGAAAATTCATGACTAATGGCAAGGACCTGGATGAAAATCCAGCAAAGGTGAATGAGAAGCAGTCATATAGGTAGGAAGAGAAATGGTAGAGTATAGTATAATAAAACCCTAGAAAGAAGAGAGAGTTAAGGAGAAGAAGATGATGAACACCACCAAAAGGTACAGACAAGTCAAGACAGGTGAGAATTGAAAAAAGACTATTGGATTTAGAAATTAAGAAATCTTTGGTAACCAGATATAGCAGCTTCAGTTAAATAATGAGATTGGAAGTGAGACTGCAGAGTTAGGAAGAGGGTGAGAAGAAAGGAAGTAGAGGTATCAGGTATATCTGGTAGTATTAAGTTTAGCTATAAAAGGGAGAAGAGATAGATGATGATAGTAGGGATGGATGGATCAAATGAGGAGG
This sequence comes from Notamacropus eugenii, assembly GCF_028372415.1. NCBI lineage: Eukaryota > Metazoa > Chordata > Mammalia > Diprotodontia > Macropodidae > Notamacropus > Notamacropus eugenii. The sequence continues at coordinate 601,236,114 of NC_092872.1, read as the reverse complement.
TTAAATTATTTTTTTATTTCATAAGATTTCCAAACTACATGTAAAATTTTTCAAATTTTTAAAAATTTGGAGTTGCAAATTCCCTCTGACCCTTCTGCCCTGCCTGCCTCCTTCCCCCTGCCCAGAAGAAAGCAAAGTGTTATGATACTAATTATACATATGAAATTATATAAAATGTATTTCCACATTAGTCATATGGCAAAAGAAAACATAAACAAAATAAAACAATTAAAATAAAGTAAAAAAAGTATGCTTCAATCTGCACTCAAATTTCATTTGTTTTCTCTCTGGGGGGTGGATAGTGTTTTTCATCATGGATTTTTTTGAATTGTCTTGAATCATGGTTTTAATCAGAGTAGATAAGTCTTCCACAGTTGATCATCTTACAATATTGCCGTTATTGTGTACAATTTCTATTGATTCTGCTCATTTCACTTGCCATGAGTTCATATAAATCTTTGTAGGTTTTTCTGAAACCATCCTGCTTATGGTATAATAATATTCCATCATAATCATATACCTCAATTTATTTAGTCATTCCCTAATTGATAGAAATCCTCTTGATCCCCAATTCTTTGCCACCACAAAAAAAGAGTTACTGAGATATTTTTTGGTAGAAATGAATCCCTGCCCTTCTTCGAAGTCTTTGAGATCCAGATATAATAGTGGTATTGCTGGGTCAAAGAGTATGCAGTTTTGTAAAGCTTTGATAGCTGTAAGTTCCTCTGCAGAATGATTGGATTGGTTTACAACTCCACCAACAATGTATTAACATTACAAATTTTTCACATCCCCCTCCCACATTTGTCCTTTTCCTTTTCTGTCACACTAGCCAGTCTGAGAGGAGTGAGGTGGTATCTCATAACTGTTTGGATTTGCATTTTTCTAGTGAGTAGTGATTTAGAGCATTTTTTTTCAGGTGACAATGAATTGCTTCAGTTTCTTCTTTGGAAAGTATCCTGTTCATATTCTTTGATCATTTATCAAATGGTGAATGGATCTTATTTTTTATAAATTTTACTCAGTTCTCTATATATTTTAGAAATGAAATCTTTATCAGAAAAACTTATAAAAATTTCCCCAGTTTCTCATTTTCCTTCTAATTTTGTCAGAATTAGTTTCGTTTGTGCAAAAACCTTTGTAATTTTGTATAGCCAAAATTATTTATTTCCAATAACTCTTTCTATTTCATTTTTGGCCATAAACTCTTCTCTTTGTTGTTGTGTGCATCCTTTGTTTTTGAAAAAGACCATGACATCAGAAGAATGATGACATGACTTGCACTTGACTTTGTTTTGAGTGAGGGAGGGCTGTGCAAGGTCACCAGCCTCACTTTCTCCTCCTGAGTCACATAGATCAAGTGATCATATATTCATCAAGATGACTGGAGATGGCCCAGGATGGAATGGGAGACCTTGACCTTTTAGACTAAGGCCTTTTCAGGTACTCACTTATGATCATTGTATGTTGCTGTAATCTCCTTGCTAATAGTTTATTTAAAATTTTTGCATCAATATTCATTAAATAAATTGGTTTCTGGTTTTCCTTTTCTGATTCTGCTCTTTGTGGTTTATGTATCAAAATTATATTTGTGTCATAAAAGGAATTTGGTCAACAACTCCTTATTTATATATTTTTAAATAGTTCATATGGAATTGAGATTAGCTGTACCTTAAATGTTTAATAGAATTCACTTGCCATAACTCTGTTGCTTTTCTGATGACATCTTTCACATTTTCTTCTATTTTCTTCAGTTTTTGAACTTTGTTCTATTTTTCTGATATTTCAGGGAGTTATTAGTTTCTAGTTGCCTAATTTTGATTTTTAAGGAATTATTTTCTTGAGTAAGCTTTTGTACTTCTTTTTCTATTTTGCCAATTTTACTTCTTAAGGAGTTATTATCATTTTCTCTAGCTTTTTCATGTGCATACCCAACTCACTGATCTCTTTCTCTATTTTATTCATGTAGGCATTTGATGATATAAAACTTCCCCTAAGAACTGTTTTTTCAGTATCCCATAAGTTTTGGTCGGTTGTCTCATTATTGTCATGCTCCTAAATGATGTTATTGATTGTTTCTATGATTTGTTCTTTAACCAGCTCATTCTTTAAGGTTAGATTATTTAGTTTTCAATTAATTTTTGATCCATATTTCCACAGCCTTTTCTTACATTATGATCTGAGAAGGACACATTGACTATCTCCACTTTTTTGCATGGATCGTGAGTTTTTTATGCCTTAGTACATGGTTAATTTTTGTATATGTGCCATGTACTGCTGAGAAAAAGGAATATTTTTTCTATTCCTATTAAATTTTCTCCAGAGATCCATCATATCTACCTTATCCAGGGTTCTATTCACCTCCTTAACTTCTTTCTTGCTTATTTTGAGATTAGGTTTATCAAGTTCAGAGAAGGGGAGGTTGAGGTCCCCCACTAGCATAGTCTTCTTGTCTATTTCTTCCTGTAACTCCCTTAACTTCCCCTCTAAGAATCTGGATGCTATGCTGCTTGGTGCATATATGTTCAGGAATGATATTTCTTCATTATCTGTGGTGCATTTTAGGAGGATATAGTTTCCTTCCTTAGGTCTTTTGATTAGATGCATATCTGCTTTTGCTTTGTCTGAGATTTGGATTGCTACCCCCACTTTTTTATATCAGTTGAAGCATAATATATTCTGCTCCAAACTTTTACCTTTACCCTGTGTGTATCCCCCTATTTTAAATGTGTTTCTTGTAAACAACGTATTGTTGGATTATGGTTTTTAATCCATTCTGCTATCTGCTTCTGTTTCATTGGAGAATTCATCCCATTTACATCCATAGTTATGATTACTATCTGTGTCTTTTCCTCCATCTTCCATCCCCCAATTTATGCTTTTAGTTCTCCCTTCTCCCTTTCCCTCCCCAATAGAGTTTTAATTTTTGACCACTGTTTCCCTCAGTCTTCCCTTTCTTCTATAGCCCCCTTTTATTCCTCTTTTCTCTTACTGCTTCTTCCCTCCCTTTTAGCCTCCTCTCCTTTTTATTTCTCCTTTCCTCTCTTACTGCTTCTAGGGCAAGTTAGATTTCTATACTTAACTGAGTTTGTTGTTCCCTTCTTGAACCAAATCAGACAAGAGTAAATTTCAGTGTTCATCTCCCTCCTCTCTTTTCTTCTACTATAATATGTTTTTCTGCCTCTTTCTGTGATGTCATTTACCTTTTTCTGCCTCTTCCTATTCATGTCTCCTGTTACAATCCCTTCACACTCTGAAATCACATTTTTATCATCACATTATTTAATTTATACCCACTCTATCTATCTATACCCCTTTTATATATCATAATAAATATACAATTCTCAAGATTAATAAGTATCATCTTATAGGGATGTAAACAGTTTGCCCATATTGAATAACAAGTTTTTATCCCATTTACCTTTTTTATGCCTCTCTTGAGACATGTATTTGAAGATCAAATTTTCTACTGAATTCTGGCTTTTTTATCAGGAAGTTCTGGAAATCCTTAATTTCATTGAATGTACATCTCCGTGCCCGAAATATTATGCTCAAATTTGCTGGGTAATTGATCCTTGGTAGTAGTTCAAGCTCCTTTGTCTTATGAAATATCATACTTCAATCCCTCTGACCTTTTAATGTAGAAGCTGCATGGTCCTGTGTGATGCTGACTGTAGTTCCTCGATATTTGAATTGTTTCTTTCTGGCTGCTTGCAGTATATTCTCCTTAACTTAATAGTTCTGGAATTTGGCAACAATATTCCTTGGTGTTTTCAGTTTGGGATTTCTTTCAGGAAGTGTTTGGTGGGTTCTATCGATGACTATTTTGCCCTCTGATCCAGGACTTCAGGGCAGTTTTACTTGATGATTTCTTCGAAGATATTGTCCAGGCTCTTTTTTCATCATAGCTTTCTGGTAGACCAATAATTCTTACATTTTTTTTTCTCCTGGATCTATTTTCCAGGTCAGTTGGTTTTTCAATGAGATATTTTACATTCTCTATTTTTTCTTTCTTTAGATTCTGTTTGACTGATTCTTTATATCTCATAAAGTCATTAGTTTCTTCTTGCCCAATTCTAATTTTTAGGAGATTGATTTCTTAAGTTAACTTTTGCATCTCCTTTTCCATTTGTCTAGTTGTTCCAGTTAGCTTTTGTATCTCTTTATCTATTTGTCCAATTTTCTTTTTAAATTCTTCCATGAATTCTTTTTACATATTTTTAAAATCATAGGCCAGGTTTTCTTCCACCTCTCTAATTTGGTTTTTAAAATCCTTCTTGAGTTCTTCAAAGAATGTTCTTTGACCTTAAGACAAGTTCATTGTCCCTTCTGAAGTTTCAGATTGGAGTACAGTCTCAGTGCAGACCTCTTTGGTACTGATGTTTTGATCCTTGTCCCCATAGTAAGATTCTATGTTTTTTCTTTTCTGGTTTGTTCCTGCTCATGATTATTGCCTTTTTCCTAGCTTTTAAAGTGCATGTCTGTTTCTGAGGCACAGGGAGCTCTGTCCCATGGTTCTTCATGTGTTTGAAACTTGAGAATTTATGTATTGTGGCCTCTAGTTCTTTCATGTAGAAGCTAGAATGCTGCAGCTTACCTGGTGCTGAGCTGCCTGGTGTGCCAAAGCAGATGCCAGGTGAAATCTTTCTGAGTTTCCCCAGAGTTATCCTGGAGTTCATTGTAAGGTGTGGGGGAGGGGTGGTCTGGCCACAGAAGGTCTCCTCTCCTGAGGTGGAACGCAGGCAGGCACAGAGGTTGGTGAACCCCTATCTGCGCTAGTGTCTTCCTGATTTCCCTGGTTGTGATAAGGCAAGCCTGGGGACTTGGGGCTGGTGCTTACAGGCCCCTGGTTCACTGAGGGAGGCTGTCAGGGAGAGACCCAGTCCTGCACTGGTCCCCTTTAGCCACAGCAAGAGGGAACCCACTTTGTAATTTTCCTGGCCTCTCAAGCTAAGAAATTGCTCATCCCTTCAGCTATTCCAGGATTTTTCCTTGGACAATATTCTTTGGGTTTTTCAAGGTCAACAAGGGGAGAGGGAGAGCACTTACAGATCACTCCACCATCTAGGCTCCTGGAAGTTCAAGTAGGTGACTTACAGCCATCTAATCTGCAGGCTAATAGTCTTAGGAGCAGCTGCTGCTGTTACCTAGGGTTCTGCATTTTTCTCTCATTCAGTTCGGCTAGACTCTCATCCTGGGCTGATGTGTTTGAGAATCCCCATTGCTGCTTCTGCTTCTGACCACCTGGCACCTCCTGCTTGGTTTTGCTATGGTGGGGTCCATGCTAGTACAGACTGTGCACTCTGCACTCCTCTAGCCTCGTGTAACAGATCCTTCCCTTTGACTTTCTCGGCTGTCCTGGGCTGGAAATCTGTCACACTCTGTTTCCTAGTGGATTCTATCACTCTAAAATTTACGCATATTTCTTATTTAGAGGTATCTGAAGGAGCTTGTTGTAGAGTTTAGGTGAATATGTGCTCTCACTCTACCATCTTGGCTCCTCCCTCAGGAGTTTTTTTAAGCAGTGCATTTTTGTACCTGTTTTCCCAACCGATTAGTTCTATTTATTAAGATGTTATTTTCTTCAATATTCTTTGTTCCACTTAAAAAAAAAAAAAAAACCAAACAAGCTGCTAATTTTCTTTTCATAATTTTTTCCTCTATTTTTATTTCTTTACATAATTTTTCCTCTATTATTCTTATTTGAGTTATAAAATAATTTTTAGCTCTTCTAGGAATTCTTGTTGGGCTTGTGTGCAATTCACAATTTTTCTTTGATGTAGTACTTACAGCTATTTTGACTTTATTGTCTTCTTCTTAGTTTGTACCTTGATCCTCCCTGACAGCATTATGGTTTTTTATAGTCAGAATTTTTATTTTAGGTTGCTGTTGTTGTTGTGTTCATTTTTCCACTCTATTTCTTGAATCAAAATGTTATCTTAATGTTTAGCTCTGTTCCCAGTATTGGGGAGTTAGACTGCATGTTCATTGTCTAAAGCTTCAGAGTTTTTTTCTCACTGCTATTTTCAGAACCAGTTCTAGGAGTTTAGAAGTTTTCATTGCTCCCAAAGTGATGTGATCTTGGGAGAGGTGTGATTAATACTTTTTTGATCTTCATTCCAGTTTTTATCTAGCAAATGCCCCTGAGATCTTGGGATTGCCATTGATATTGATCCCTTGGGACAGGAATTGATACAGCTTTTCAGTGTTTCCACTACATCTTGGTTTTAAGTGCTGCTTTCTGCCCTTCATCTGTGATCCAGAAGTAGTTATAAGCAATGGAGTCACCAAACACCATCTGGTTCTGCATCCAGTGCTAGCACAGGGATACCCTATAATCTCTTTCTGATCATTTGCCTGGTCCCTTTACTATCTATGGCTTGAGAGCTTCCCAAAATGCTACTGCCTTTGATACTATCATGTAGTCCCACCACCAATGTTTCACCCATGTGGGCCCCAGGCCAGTCTCTCCCAGGCCCCATGTCACAGATCTCTTTATTCCTTCAACCACCTATATTATATATATGACTGGAAGAATGTCTCACTCAGACTTTTTTTTGGCTCTACTACTTCAGAATTCAATTTGAGTTTTTCTTTTAGTTGTTTGGAAGACAATGTTGGAAGAGCTCAACTGAGTGTTTTTTCTAATCTGCAATCTTTCAAATAAGGGTTTTTGAAAATGGGGGAGAGAGATGGGTATAATTATAGGCAGCAGAGAAGCATCCAGTAAATAAGGAAGAATTGAAGATAAATGAGAGTGTGGGGATGAAAAAAGGTGCAACCTGCTAGAGAAGACAGAATGCAATGGAATTCTGTATACTTGTTTACATAGAAGGATTTGCTTTGTCAAGGAGAAGGGACACCATTTCATCTGAGACAGGGGTGCAGGGGGAAAAGTAGATAAAAGCCTTTGAATTAAATGAGATGAGGAGGTGGGTGGCTCATAGCAAATATCTTCATTTTTTCCTTCAGTGAAACGATCTCACCTGAAAAGCAGAAAAAAGGGAAGCCATGGGAAGTTTAGAGACATGAAAAAGGTTTGGAAAATCCCAGTGATGAGGAGGATAGTTAATTGTTTAGGGAGATAGTAAAAGCCTGACTTGCCACAGTGGGAACCAAGTTAAGATTCTCTAACAGATTTGTATTGGACCAATTCAATAAGATTTAGTGATTTTTTCCAGCTTCTTTCAACTTCAACTCAAAGCTTCCAGCATTTGAGTAGTAAGAATAATACAAGACTGAGGCTTGGCAAAGGATAGGATGTCATTCTCCAATTAATAAATGGTCAAAGGATATGAACAGGCAGTTTTCAGAGGAAGAAATTAAAGCTACCTATAGTCATATGAGAAAATTCTCTAAATCAGTGTTGCTTAGAGAGATGCAAATCAAAACAACTCTGAGGTGCCAAATCACACCTATCAGAATGGCTAACTTGACAAAACAGGAAGACAGTAAATGTTGGAGAAGATGTGGAAAAGTTGGAACACTGATTCATTGTTGGTGAAACTGTGAGCTGATCCAACCATTCTGGAGAGCAATTTGGAACTATGCCCAAAGGGCTACAAAAATCTGCATACCGTTTGACACAGCAATATTACTTCTGGAACTGTATCCCAAAGAGATCATAAAAATGGGAAAAGGTTCTACATGTACAAAATTATTTATAGCAATTCTCTTTGTGCTGGTCAAGAACTGGAAACTGAGAGAATGCCCATCAATTGGGGAATGGCTGAGCAAGCTGTGGAATATGAATATAATGGAATACTATTGTGCTATAAGAAATGATGAACAGGATGACTTCAGAAAAGCCTGGAAAGATTTATATGAAATGATTCTGATCATTTATATGAAGTGAACGGAACCCTGAGAACAATATATGCAGTAACAGCCACAGTGTGCAAGGACTGTTTCTGATAGACTTAGTCTTTCACAGCAATACAAGGACCTAAAACATTCCCAAAGGACTCTTGAGGCCAAATGCCATCCACATCCAAAGAAAGAACTATGGAACTGGAAAGCAGAATGAAGGAGACTATACTGTCTTGTGTTATGTTTTGTTTTGTTTTGGTTTTTCTCATGGTTTCTCCAATTTGTTTTAATTCTTCTATGCAACATAACTAACATGAAAATGTGTTTAATAAGAATGTATGTATAGAACCCATATAAGACTGCATATTGTCTTGGGGAGGGAACTGAGAGGGAGGGGAAGAAAATTTAAGACTTATGGAAGTGACTGTTGAAAACTGAAAGCAAACTAATTAAGAAAGTGGTAGGATGAGGGCAAAAGACTACAGAGAACAGAGTATATTTTGATTGTTAACCAAAGGGTAAAAATAAGAAAGTGAGGAGAGAGAATGTAGTCAGTTCAGGGGTGATTGTGAAAATAAGAAAAAGAGGAAGCAGACAAAAAGGATTTTCTAAAATGACTATATCCACAGCAAGGTAGAGGATCATAGAACTGGTAGGAACTTGACTGATTATTGAGTCTCAGCCTATTATTTTACTTATGAGTTAATGGAGAAGTAAGTTCCTTAAAGTTACACAATTAGTAATTGGGATAGCTGGAATTATTATCAGATATTTTAACTCTGGGAAAATGGGGTGGGCAGTTACAGGTATATTTCATAGTTTTCCCATAATTCTGATTATCTAAATACTGGATTGGGCAATGAAAAAGACATATTTAACTGCTAGGTAGTACAATGGATAGATTGTTGGACATGCAGTCAGAAAGATGTGAGTTCAAAGATACCTCAGATGCTTACTATGTGACCCTGAGCAAAATGCTGTAAGCTCTCTGTCTGTTTCCTCATCAGCAAAATGGGGATAATAATACTCTGTACTTCCTAGATGTGAGGATAAAATGAGATGATATTTAAAAAATACTTTATAAACCTTTAAGTGCTATATAAATGTTTGCTATGTTACTATTATTTTATAGGCAATAGAAAAGTGAGTACAGGGAAGCACAAAGAAATTTACTGACAAATTATAAAGATATTCTACAATTGTTTTTATGTTTATATTTTATATTCAATTAGAACTGGTTTAAGATAACTTTGGTGAACTTGGGTGATGCAGCAGATAGAGCACTGGGCCTAGAGTTACAAAAACCTGAGTTCAAATATGGCCTCAGACACTTACTAGCTGTGTGACCCTGGGCAAGTCACTTAAGTACTATTTTGCCTCAGATCCTCATCTCTAAAATGGGTATACACTGGGGAAGGAAGTGGCAAACCACTGAAGTATCTTTGCTAAGAAAATCCCATGGATCATGTAGAGTTGGACACAACTGAATGATTGAACAGCAATGACAAAGAACAAGATGGTAACTTTGTAACAAAGCTTGTCTAATGTTGCAAAGTTGTCCCAAGTCACTTAAACATTTCAGGACTCCATTTCCTTACGTGTAAATGAAGGAATTTATTATATAATTTTTAAGATTCCTCTGAGCTCTAAATCTATGATCCTTAACTTAGTCATATGCCACAATTCATTGTGGTTGAGGGACTGAGGATATCATCATCTCTGCTTTCTCACTGAGGACAATGGTAGTGGGAGGATTTTGGGAAGGGTGAATCTGAGAGGAAGAGTGTTCAACTGAGCCTTGGGAAGTCTTATTCTCCTCATACTGTCTCGTTAAAATCCTGTGAACAACACAGCCAAAGGCTTGGGTATAAGAATTTCCTTTTAAAATGAGCCTGGACTTCTGATGTGCATTTTATAACAAATCAAAGAAAATATTATTACAAATAGTAATGCACCTTTTTACCTAAGCAGAAGTAGTAGGTAAAAATTCAAATAGATGAGAGAGGAGTTTAGCTAGATTTATAAGCCCATGAATGAAAATCAAAGGAGGATTCTTAAAGCAAACTAGTAACATTGGTCTTAGAACTAGAAGAGCCTGTGGATAATGTGTATTCCAAAACCCCATTTTATAAATAAGAAAAATGAGTCTAGAGACATGAAGAAATTTTAACCCTTAAAAGTGGTAAGTGCCAGAGCCAGGATGGAAACCCATGTCCTCCAACTTGAAATCAGGTACTCTTTCATCTTAACCATAATTTAGGTGTGCTTCCCCAAGCTTTAGATCCTGTGAAACATATATGAAATATATGCTAATATATATAATAAATGTACAATATACATAGACCTATGCATATATATATATTATAGGTAATATACATATATATGCCTATAATGTAGTTATATGTGGAAACATAATACATAAACATATGCATATAAATCAATGAATTATAATTATACAAATATATGAATATGTATATATAAATATAGAAATAAAACATTTCCATCATAGAAAGGACTTTGTTTATGTCCCTTCTCTTATGATTTGTATCCAATGATATTGACCATGTCACTAGATGTATGACCTTAAGCAAGTCATTGAGTTTCTCTCAACCTCAGTTTCAGTATCAGTAAAATAGATAAAATAATCCTAAAAGTGACATATGAATGGTAGTTATTATTTATGACAGCACCAACAAGTGATGCTCAGAAAATGACATGAACATGTTTGAAATAAAACAGAACCTCAATTAATTGTTTAATTAATATTATAACCTACTTTTTAGATTATCGGGACTCATAGTCACTTCCAGTGAATATTTATTAAGCACAGAACATGTGACTAGTGCACCCCAAAAGCCTATGGCAGACACATAGTCCTTGCTTATCCTGAAGGAGATTGGAAAACTTTCCAACTCTGAATCTAAATGGGTTTATTAAAAAAAATAAATATAAAGAACCAAAAGTATCTTTATCATGATCCAATTCCCTCTGAACATAACCACACTTTTTTTTAAAGCACTATGCCCACTCCACCCCCAATATAAATATATAGACAAATTATATTTGATGAGAGGTTCTAGGAGAATGTAAACTACTTGGTCAGGGACTGTTAGGATAGGAAGGGATAATACATGCTTTAGAAATAAACGGTGATATAAGCAAATTGAGGGAGTGCAGAAAATTTTACCTCTTACATCTATAGATAAGGGAAGAATTTATGGACAAACAAGATATAGATAGCATTATGGGAAGTGAAATGGATAATTTTGATTACATTAAATTAAAAAGTTTTTACATAAACAAAATCAATGTAGACAAGATAGAAAGCAGGAAATAGGGGAAAATTACAAGTTTCTCTGATGAAGGCATCATTTTTCAAATATATAGAGAGAACTAAGTCAAATTTATAATAATATGATTCATTCCCCAATCAATAAATGACTGAAGGATATGAACAAGCAGTTTTCAAATGGAGAAATCAGGGCCATCTACAGTCATATAAAAAATGATCTGAATCACTACTGAGTAGAGAAATTCAAATTAAAACAACTCTGTGGTACCACCTGACATCTATCAGATTAACTAATATGACAGAAAAGGAAAATGACAAATATTGGAAGGCATGCAGTAAAAATAGGATACTAATACACTGTTGGTAAAATTGTGAATGAGTACAACCATTCTGGAGAACAATTTGCCAGAGTTCTCTAAAACTAGGCATACCCTTTGACTCAGCAATGCCACCACCACGTCTGTATCCCAAAGAAATCAAACAAAAAGGAAGGAGACAGATCTATACATATATATCGATACAGATGTAGATATAACAAAACTATTTATAGCAGCTCTTTTTATGGTGGCAAACAACTGGAAATTGAGAGGATTCTCATCAATTGATGAATGGCTGAACTTTCTCCATGACAATACAATGACTGTGCTTTTTGTTTTGAATTGTATTTGTATACTCAGCACCTACTATTAAAGAATCTTACATGTTATTGTTGCCTAATACATACTTACTAACTTGGATTGGACTGGGTTTAGTCAGTATCGGTACTTAATTTCTGTTTTTCTCCTAGTTCTTTTTTTTAATTTCTCTGTTTCTATAGATAGGTTCTATTTGTACAAGTAATGAATCTCCTTAAAAGGTCACATTATTCCAATTCATACTGAATATTTCCATTGGGTTGGAACCAATTAACTTTTTTTATTCTGTAATGATAACTTCTAATAGTAGAAATTCAAATACATGGAATCACTTTAGATGATCCATTATTTGCATTAATTGAGACCTAGTTTTCCAACAGGCATGATTACCGAGTGTGTTTCCTAACTTTTACATATTCTTTTATTAAATATATTTCTCACCAAGCCAAGGTTTCAGAACAGCTCATGAACATTATTCCTTTCATGTTTATATATAGTCACAATGAAGACAAGTTAGTTAATTTGGCTAAAGTGTATTTCTTTAAAAAAAGAATGCAAAGCCAGACTTCAGTTCTCTTCAGGGCTATTTTTATCCATTTTTTCCCTTTTGTTTCTCAGTATATGAGGTTTTAGTAAGAAAAGAAAAAAGTCCAGAACTTTAATTTGAAAGATTTTCCTTGAGAATATGTGTGTCACATTCATTATTTTCTCTTCCTCATTTTTGCTTTAATGGAAGCATTACAAACATTACTGACAAAAAAAAAAATCAAAACTACCTTTTCCATGACATATGAATAATTCATTTACATTAAAAGATGAAGTTTATCAAGTATTTCATGTTTCTTCTCTTCCACACTGCCAGATTATTTAATGACATTTTCTAATAGATAGCTGCTAGCTGAAGTATGCACACTGAAGAAACCTCTGAAGGAGACGTTTATGGATCACAAAACCAGGAATATGCTTTAGGGCTATCTGGATGGAACGTTTTTTAAAACTTTTGATCTCTTTGATAGTAAATAGGTTGTAGGAGAAAAATAACATTCAGACTGATGAATATTTAAAGAATAATGTACTTTGTAAACACATATAAGGCAAGCAACTGTTCCTTTGACCCCTGTATATCCCCAAACACACACGTATCTCAGGTAAATTTAATTGAGGACAATTCATCTGAGCTGACAGTGAATGTTAAGTCATTGAAATAGTACTTGGCTGGCTAGGATTTTAAAAGATCTGAGCCTTTTCTGATTCCCGCAAGAGCTGAAGCTACTCCCTCCCCAGGGCACCTTGATTCTGACAGATGAACTTTCACCTTATCATACTGTTTCCATCTCCAAAACATTTTGTCTATATTCTGGAACACACACACACACACACACACACACACACACACACACACACACACTCTTTTCAACTCTAGCTCCTCTATTTGAATACAAGCTCCTCAAAAACAGGGACTATCTTGTTTTCCAATTTGCCTACTCCCTTGATAGAATGTAAACTCCTTCAGCACAATGATAATCCAGATAGCATGTGGGTGTGGGGGCAGAAGAAAAGCCAGAATGGTGGAAGTTTAACATAATATTGTATGAGGGTCATTTGAAAGAACACAGGTTGTTTTAGTGTGGAAAAGTGAAGACTCAGGGGATGCATACACATTTGAACAGTTTTCATGTAGCTAAAGATTAAATTTATTGGAAAGCCAATTTATACAGATACGTCCAGTCAGGTGGGAAGTGAATTGATTATTTACCAGCCTCAGAGTATTATTATAAAATTTTTACTTTCAAGAATAAGGCTATATTCTGGGGAGTCTGGATACTGTACAACTCTCATGTGGAGAGGTGAAGCTTATCAGTCTGTGGGAAAGAGGGACTCTCTCTAATGTCAAACTGTGGTCCCAATAGTGACCTCTCATTGAGCTTCATTCCAAGGGGAATTAATAGATTTATTGAGCATGGGTCTTTTTCTGTATCTGTTTATGGGCTTTGAAAAGTCATTTATATCTTATGAATATTCTATGAGGGTAAAATAAAGGCTCTTATATTTGGCATATATTTGGAATCTTGAGTGCTTACACAGGATCAAGGGAACCTTACCTGGAGAGATTAACACACAAACCCTGCTGGGAAACTACTAGGAAATTTTCATAAAGTAAATCTATGTAATGGAAATGAGTCAAAATAAAAGAGACAGAATGACCATTTTAGGGTCAGATCTCTAGAATCAGTTTGTGTGATCTTGGAATACTGGAAAGCAGCTTCGCTGGGAGTTAGATTTGTTATTCAGTTGCATATGACTCTTTATGACCCCATTATGGGCATCTTGGCAAAGATATTAGAGTATCTTTGCAACATTTCCTTCTCCAGAGGTGATTTGAAATTGTTTCCAGGTCCAGTACTCTGTCCTCTGACCCACCTAGCTACCTCCAGGGGTTAGAGTAGGTATTTGTGAATATAACTAATTCCCCTCTCCCCCTAGCTTACAAGGTCTTGCAAAATACTTTGTAACTGCAACATCTTAGACTGTGATTACACAAAACAAATGTCTATTTATTTGAATGTTTTGTATAAAATACATTTCTGTGTGATATGCCAGATAACATCCTTTTAGTTCCATTTCTAGGATTTATAGTACCTAATTAGTAATATTTATCTTAGGAACCTGTCTTACAATTCCATGGGTATTCCCCCCCCCCCCCTTTTTTTTGCTGCCATGGTGTATGTGGGGGTGGGACAGCAGTGGTGGTGGTGGTTGCCATCATTCCTTCTTGGCAGAGAACTTCTTTCTGCTAATAAGTGAGGGGACTTTACTATTTTTTTCATCTTAGTGTGGTGACACAGAAACAATATTGGATTTTGAGTCGGAAGACCTGGAGTCAAATCTTGACTTTTCTGCTTACTAATGCAATTTAAATTCACTGGTCTGAGACTGGATTTCCTCCTAAATGAAGCAGTTAGACTAAATGAACTCTAAAACTGGAAAGAGTCTTTCTCTAAAAGAGAAAGGCTAGAAGGAAGGGAAAACTAGTCCCTTCTTGCTACTGCCCTTGTGTTTGGGAGAGAGGTGTTCTTAGCATCCTAACTTGTGAGCTAAAATTTGGAAAATGTTCTCTAGAGAGACAATATCATAGATGGTGTTTAATTTTTTTTCTAGAACAGCTCACTAAGACCTACTTAACCAATACCACAGTTGAAATGTTCCAGATATATGACCATATTGTTTTCTATGACTCTATTTCTCATGAAAAATGTACAACATTTTAGCTATCATGTGTTAAATATGCTTTTTGTGAGCAATGGACATAACTAGCATCTATAACATTATTTGTAAGGGAAAATGTATTCCAGATTGAAATGACTGGCTTACAAATGAGCTTTTATAACATAAACCATTTCTAAGTCAGAGATGGCCTATATACATATTTTTTAAATGTTCCCCACTCCACTTTAACTTAGACTACAATTCAGTGGCTGATGATCTAAGCAGTGTAGCTGTTCAAGAGGAAAAATGCTATTTTTTGAGTTTAGATGTTGGCAAGGGAACATTCAATGTTTCATGCAACAAGCGTCAATTTGTCTACTTAGGCTAATTTCAACGCCTGTATTAAATCAATGTTGTCTGATATCCCATCCCCTGAAACCATAGGAAATCTTGTAGAACTAAGCTGAAAGGAGCTGACTCTCATCCTTAGTTTCCTATGGATGGCGAAACAAGCTGGCAAGAAGCCATAATAGTGTTTTATGGTATGGTTTTAGTGAATTGGGCTGATTTGGCCATGCATACCATCAAGCTGTGGGAATGGATCTTTGTTCTTCTACTCAGGCACTTGCTATAATAGTCTTAGAACCAAAGCCAAAGCAAGATCAGAAAGTGTATATTCAGATCCTGAATATTCAAGCACACATTAAATGATGTTTTATCCAGTCTTTTACTGTCTCTGCTTATTTTTACTTTTAATCTGATGATTTGTACCTAACATTTATTCCTGTTATTCTCCAACTTGTTACAGTAACATAGCTTTCATTAGGTATGACAAAATGCACACTAGGCATCTTGATATACTTTTTCTTTGGGATATAACAAAGAAATGGGAGACAACAATAGTATCTACCCAATTCTGTCAGGGACTCAAATGGATTCCCCAAATCAGAGACTGTTCTTAGTAAACAGATACTTTTCTGGTTATTTCTAGATAAAGTTATTTCGAGATAAAGCTTTCCTATAACAGCTGTGCCTTGTGGGAATTATTTTGGTCTGTCCACACAGGTAAGAATATCCTTTTGGTACAAAGTTTTATGACAGATTCATTCAATCAAAAATGCTAACTATTAACATTCTCTTTCAAATTTGGACTACTGACTAAAGTCACTATTTACTGATCACAAAATTTTTGGAATGGAAAGTGATGTTAACAGACATCTACTCTAATGTATCTTTATTAATGTACCTCAAAAGTGGGCAACCAGCTTCTGAGGTCTTTATGATTCTCCTTACTTTTTGCAACTCAAACTACTTGCCTTCTATGCATTTGACATAAAGTGATATATTGACTTCCCATTGCCCACTTGTTAAAAATATTTTCTTCCACCATTTTCATATGTTTATCTGTGACACTCCCTATTTCTCATCCATTTGGATGATGTGCCATTCAAAAATATGCTAATAATCCCATTTCTATTTCCAAGATTCTTATGTGTTAAGGTCTAAAAGTCAACCCATACTTTCTTTGATATTAAAATTTAACAAGTGGGATAGAAATGTGTAATATTTTACTTTATTCTCCATGTACTTTTTCTAAATTGTGCATTACCTCTTGAACTGGGCTGTATTGACTGTAATACAGTAAAAGAGGTGACTCTGAAGGTTACATTTAGCTCATGAGTCTATGTATATATATTTTTGATATTGGGTCTGTCTATCTTGATCTCATACCTGTTGGAAGTGTAGTCACCATTCACGGACCTAATTCAAATATCAACGAGGGTGGAAATTTTAACCTGCTCCCAGGAGCTCACCATATTGGTGCTAGACTTTGTGTAGACACCCAATCACTTTCAGTACTACTGCAGCTCAGAAGCCCTGAACTCCAGTCATCCACCAGCCTCAGCCTCTTAGCAGCAGACAACAGAGTTATGTGTTACCATGCCTGATTCCCATGGACCTATTATTTAAAAAATTGTTGTGAACTGGGTATAGTTGTATATATGTGTCTATGTGCACATATATTTAGATAGGTGCTCATATACACATATTTATATATGAGTAGTATATATGTATTATATTTTTATATAGAGATATTGATATATTTTGAATTAATGATCAAAGTGTGACATCATGGCTAGAGAGCCATTCTCAGAGTCAAGAAGATCTGTGTTCAGTTCCTACCACTGACACGTAGTGGTTGTATAATCTTAAAAAGAGGCACTTAACCTTTCAGTGACTATACATAGCTGAAAATTCCAACCTTCATTAGCTGAGGGTGTTCCTATATCAGTGAAAGCACAGGTCCAAACCTACTGAGAAAGAAAAGAGAAGGAAAGAGTAGAGAAAGAGAGAAGGAAAGGGGAAGAGAGAGAGAGAGAGAGAGAGGAGAGAGAGAGAGAGGGAGAGGGAGAGGGAGAGGGACAGAGGGAGAGGGAGAGAGAGAGAGAGGGAGGGAGAGAGAGAGAGAGAGAGAGAGAGAGAGAGAGAGAGAGAGAGAGAGAGAGAGAGAGAGAGAGAGGGAGAGAGAGAGAGGGAGAGGGAGAGGGAGAGGGAGAGGGAGAGGGAGAGGGAGGGAGAGAGAGAGAGGGAGAGAGAGAGGGAGAGAGAGAGAGGGAGAGAGAGAGAGGGAGAGAGAGAGAGAGGGGGGAGAGGGAGGCAGAGAGAGAGAGGGAGGGAGAGAGAGAGAAAGAGAGAGGGAGAGAGGGAGGGAGAGAGAGAGAAAGAGAGAGGGAGAGAGGGAGAGAGGGAGGGAGAGAGAGAAAGAGAGAGGGAGAGAGGGAGAGAGAGGGAGATAGAGAGAGAGGAGAGACAGAAGAAGTGAGGGTCGTTTCAGTTACTGAGAGGTTGAGTGGTTTGTCTGCTTCCCTGGGTCTCTCTACATTTCCCCAGGCTTCTTTACCTCAGATATAACCCAATGTCTTTGACAGAGAAATTCTAGCTGGAACAGAAATACAAAATCTGCTAATATAAGGAACAAACAGATAGCTATTGAAAAGAGCAGCCCAAACCTCTTTTGTGCTTACAATAAATTCCAAGTGGATCACAGAATGATAACATAAAAATACTATACCTATCTAGCAGCTGCCATTCACATATTTCAAATATTTCCTTAACAAAACAGAGCTGACCTTTGTATTCCTGGGAATATTTTGGAAAGCAAAAGCCAGCCTATAGGATCTCTTCTCCTCTTGCCTCTCATGCACTTTTGCTAGTTTAACTTGCAATGTAGTTATTCATGCACATCTTGTAGTTCCCCAGGCATCCCTACCCCCACACAACTTTCATCCTTGCATCCCTAGCACTTAGTACAGAGTCAGAGAATTATAAGTGACAGAGTACCTGACTTGGACTTAGGAAATCTAGTTTCCAATACCATGTCATGTTTATTAGCTGTGTGAACCTGAGCAACGCTTTAAGCAATTTAAGACTAATTTACTAGATCAGAGGAAGATTGTAAACTACCTTAGTTGAAGGAGTTCCTTACATTGCAAAGGTCAGTTTTCATTTATATTTTTAAGCTAGAAATTGAGTACCTGGTCAGCTTTACCTAAGTATGAAGTGTGTGTGTGTGTATGTTTGTATTTTGTGGGAGAGAAAGATGGGCATTGTGAGACTGGGGGAGAGGTAGGACTGTGTGGAATAGGCTCCAGCCTAAATTCAATAAATTACAATGGAGGAGAAAGGAAGCATTACTATACTGGGTGAGGGGATGGTTCAGTAAGTGGATCCAAAGCTCTGATGACCTCACACAAGCAAAACTCCATTCTCTTGGGTTTCTGTCTATAGGTTGTTTATCCAGAGTTTATGTTTCATGCTATAGCCAAAGGGATTTCTGAAGCTTCTTCAATTGGGCTCCCCCACTCTTCAGTTCCTCAGAACTAAGCTCTTTGCCTTCAGCATCATGATTGTTTATCAGACTCCTGAGGTTTTTAGGCTTCTTTTATGGTAATGCACATCAAAAACCCAAATGTACTAATTGCCTTCATTTTTCTCTATTTTTTTCCTTCAAGTTACTCCTTTGCCCAGGAATGTCCTGCTCCTTTCAGAGTGGTCTTTAACTCTTCTCTCTCCCTCAGTCTACATCCAATCAGTTGTGATGCTCTCATGATCTGTTCTCCATATCTCCTTTTCATAAAAGCCTCCTAAATTGAACTTTCTGACTTCAGACTCTCCTTTTCCCACTAGCCAGTCATAAAATTGTCAAAAAAGTTTTCATAATACACAGATCTAAGCATATCAGCATAGGAGTAACCAAATGTGATGATACCTATAAGGTCCTTTGCAAACCTTAAAACACTCTCTAAATCATATGATCATGAGGATGATGATCATAATGATGTCACTCCCCTGCTCAAAAATCTTAAGTGTCTCTTCATTGTCTAGATCACAGGTGTCAAATTCCAGTTTGCAAAACTACTGTGTGAAGCCTGAACCAGATTAAAATATAATTGGGAAATATTTAACAAAATAAACGAAAATAAAATAGAGTATAGATAATGTTAATATGTGGTTTTCTAAGTCAATATATACTCTGCAGGATCCTAATGTATAGTTTAGTGGCTCTAATTTTTATTTGAGTTTGACAATACTTCTTTATAGGTTAAATGAAAACTTTTTTAGCTTGACTCTAGTGATATGTACTTGTAAGTCCTCCCTTATTTTACCTTAACCATAGGCCACCTTGTTGCTTTATATCTTCCTTCTCCCCTTGCCCTCAATCCATTTTATGTTCTCTTAGGGCTAAGATTTTTAAAAAAATCATTTTACCTTCAACTGCCTATCACAGAATATTTTTAAGTTAAGAGGCTTTTAATAAATATTTCTGAAACAAATAGACTGGAAAATTATTTAAAATCCTAATCCCTCACTGAAACCTCCTTACAAGATAAAAGGGAATAACTTACCTTGTATATATAAATATTATCTCAATTATTATCTGTTCCTTGATAAAATATTCTCTTTAGAAGGAATGGTACTAAAATTACTAACATGGAAACGTTTTACATGAATACACATGTATAATCTATAATGGATTATTTACTCTTTCAAGGGAGGGGGGAGGAAGAAATAGAATTTGGAACTCAAAACTTTAAAAAATATTAAAAAGTTTTAACATGTAACTGAGGAAAATATTATTAAAAAGAAATGAAGGTGATATAAAAAATCAATGAAATTTATTTTACAAAAGAAATAATGCTACACTTTCTTAACAAACAAGTAGTTGTTGTTTCAGTTGTTTCAGTCATGTTTGACTCTTTGCTGACCCCATTTTGGGTTTTGTTGGCAAAGATACTATAGTGGTCTGCCATTTCCTTTTCCAGTTCATTTTACAGATGAGGAAACTGAGGCAAATAGGATTTAGGTAACTTGCTCAGGGTCACATAGTTAGTAAGTATCTGAAGACAGAGTTGAACTCACAGAGATTAGTCTTCCTGATTCTAGGTCTGACACATTATTCACTGCACCACTTAGATGCCCTAGGTTTATATGACATTAATTTAATCTTTCCCTACATTTACCATCTTGGCTTGTGAATTTCTAGGGGGACAAGGATCATTTTTGAACTTTTCCTTTTAATGTGTACAAGATGGTACAAATCTGATCAAGGTGAAGATAACAAGAAGTTAAATTTATGCAGTATTTTACAATTTGTAAACAGCTATATATACATTAATAATATGTAAATTTAATATGTAAAAATATGCTCAAAACAGTCTTATGAGGAGGGTTCTATTATCCTCATTTTACATATGAGGAAACTGAAGGTGATATAAGTTAAGTGACTTTCTTTGAGTCTAAAGTAAGCTGAAAATCAGATTTTCCTGGTTTGAAGTCCAGTTTTCTTTCCACTATACAAGAAAGAAGATCCCCAGCTTCATTTTTTTTTTTGCTAAGAGGATAAATTATGAAACTGGAAGAGAGAGAACATTTTCAGCCACAGGTGTCAAAATGATATATAAATATAAAGTCCTTAGAGGTCTTTATGGAAATACCCACATATAATCAAACACTAATTGTGCATATTTGAGACTAGAGGTTTGTGTTATGTGTTTACTAGTAAGAGAAAAACAGAAGACTCCTGTAAGACAAAACATAATTTAGTTAGGAAAGGAAACAAAAACTCATACTTGACTTTTTTTTTTTGGTTGGATTCTAAAATTTCCCCTGAAACAACAGGCAGCTAGAATCTTGTTGAGAACTCATTTTGTAGCTTCCTGGTAAGTGATTATGCTAATGAAGTTTGTTCTAGTACAAGGATGAGCAAAACAACGAAAGAAAAAGAAAAAGAGGGATGATGATTCCAAATTTCCAGCCTAAGAGAAACACAAACATAAGTTAAATAGACTAAAAAGAAATGTCAGATTTTGCTGCAGTGTGAGATCTTTGAAAGCTCGTCTTCTACTAACAAATCAGTCAACATCCCCGCTCTTGGTTTGACCACCACTGTTCATCTTAAGTCATTAAGTCATGAAATTTGGAGAATGCATGGTTGATGTAACCACTGACCAATTGGAAACCTAACTGAGAGTAAGAGTAGAGCACCTCTAGAGCAGAGGTGACCTTAAGCAGACCTTAAAGGACAGTTGCATTAAGATAGAAGGCTGCCATTCTAAAGGAATGAGATATAATCCCCTTCAGAGTTAAAAGGTATAGCGGCAAAGTAGTTGTATTAGGTGCACAATTTTGGGCAAAAATCTCTTGAGGTGGCATGCATCTATCCTTCTTTCCTGTTATTCATCCTGAACAGGATCCTGGGTATTTCAAACATCTGGGAATTCAGGAAGGTAGAATATCCCTAGGGTGGGAACTGCTCCCACAACCACATAGTATCTGTTGACTATGCAAGTCTTAGAGATTCAAGTGAGCCACAGAGAAATGCCTATCCCAGGGTTGCCAAGCTAGTGAATATCAGAGGCAGAATTTGAAACAAGGTCTTTCTGACTCCAGGATCAGCATTTCTTTCCCCATTATCTATGCTGGATATTCCCAATATACATATGTATACATATATGCAAATATCCATTTATGCCATTTAACTTTTTGAGTGTTATTAATATTTTCCTTCTGCATCTTCTATTTGATAACTTACTTAGTCACTTGAGAAATATCCAGCTAAAATTACTTATTTTTTTCTAAATTAAAATGGAAATTTAATGACTTTCACATTGTTCTTCTGTTGGCTCCACTGCCATTACTTATTTTCATTCAGTGCTATTACTTTACTTTCTTCCTCCCCTACCCTACCAAAAACTGTAACAAAATCTAATGCCACCAATGTTACTAAAACATACACACACTTACATAGATACATACATGGTACACATAACTTAGCAATCACATAGAATTCTTCACTAACAGATCAATTTATGGAATAAGCAGCCAAAAAAAAAAAAAGCTACCCAGTAAATTTTAAGGCTGGCAAGACATAGAGCTGGGATTAGTACAATGACACCTCCATTCTCTTTCTGTTCCTCCCACTTATGCAAGGGGGTTAATTTCTGAGTTTTTTTAAGTTATTATTAAATGAAGTCATATTTCCAAAGGTACTCTCTGAGAAGAGTTTCAAAGAAGCTGACTATCACCACTTGCTAGTCTCCACTTCATAATGTACACAGTTGTACATCTCTACCATGGAATCTTCTGCTTCTGCAAATATGTAATAAAGTGATTAACTGGTTGGCTTTTATTGTTATTATCACTACTAGCAGTAGTATTCTAAATAACATGGTACTAACAGGAGATGTCTAGAATCTACCTCATCCCCAACACAAATATTAATGTTCCTGGAACCAGTGATGTGATGTTGTCATCATACTTCTTAACACCATACCCATACATACTATTGTGACATCCCTCCCTGGGTTGGTTTGGGAAAGTTTTCTTAAAGAACAACTCTTTGATGATATGCTGTGTATGTGGCTTCAAGTAGCAGGAGAGACTGAAAAGACTTTTAGTAGACTATGAGAGACTTCCCCCAAGCCACAGACATTGGAGATAAGCCAGCATTTCACCATAACTCTTCATTCTCAGAATCTGCACCCCCAGAACCTGTTGAGAAAAGATTTCTCAGATGAATTCTCCTTGGTTAATTTGAGATTCCTCTAACTCCAAAGTAGGGGCTTTAGTGTCTCTTGTTTCTCATCCAATCTGATATGTATAACTCCTCTGATTTCTATTTTTCTACTTTGATAAATTTCTTTGTACAATATAGGTGCTTCTCTTATGTAATAAGTATTTGGTGGGAAGTAGTTAAGTTAGCCAAGAGTAAACTATTAACCTTTTGGTCTTGGAGGGACAATTTCCTTCCTGGATGACCAGTGGAAATATATTTTATCCTGAACCTCCCCTGCCCTCAAGACCATTTTACCTGTGCTTACTTTGGCATTGCATATACCAAGACCATCATACCATAGGACTATAAATTTCTAATGTACACTAGGTATAATTTAAGCCCAATGACCCTCTTGAAGATAAGAGAATAAAGGAGGGGACACCAGCCATCACCTTTCACCTACATTCCACAAAGGTGGAAAATGCAGTCTCTTGAGATGGAATAGGCCCTATCCTAAATCATATCTATTTAACGTTTCTGCAACGCTAGCCATCCTAATTCCATGTGACAAAGCATGATGTTAAATGCAGTCTCAACAACATTTTGTAACCCAGTCTTCCTGTTTTTCACTGTCCATATGTCACATGAGTGCACAGTATTGATATACTACATGCTGACAGGCTGTTGCCTGTGTCCTGGGCCAATCTGTTAGTTGATGATCTATTGTCTACTATAGCATAGGTTAATACATATGAGAAAAACTATCAGGTGTTCCCATTGGCTCATAGGGACTCTAAAATCTACAATTCCTCTCCCCTTTGCCCCTATTCTCTACAGAATAAATTAAGAGTTTGAGAGGTAATATGGTTGTCAGTCAATAGTCATTCACTAAGCATGTATTATTTGCTAGACACTGTACTAAACATTAGGGATACAAAACAGGGTAAAAAAAGTAGCTTCCAACATTTAAATGGGTGAAAAAATGCATATAGCTAGGTACATCTATATATAGTGCAAATAGAAGGTAATGTCAGAGGAAAGTGACTAGCATTGGGGATTCAGTAAAAGCCTCAGAGAGAAGGTGGAATCTGAATTGAGTCTTGAAGGGAAACCAGAGAATCTAGGATTCCAAGGCGAATAGGGAAAGTATTACATGGAGGAGAGCTGGAAAAGAATTGGCATGTCCAAGAAACAAGAAGTGTCTCAGTGTAGCTGTATTGTAGAATATATGAATTGTAGATTACATGAAGAGAGTAAAATATAAGAACACTAGAAAATTTGGAATATGTTCTGGTTGTGATGACTTTTAATAAGAAACAGTAGATTTATGTTTTATCTTGAAAGTAAGAGTCACTAAGTCATGAGTGTGTTGGGGGTGGGGATGGAGGGAAGAAAAATTGACATGGTCAGACTTGCACTCTAGTAGGATCATTTTGCCAGTGAAGGATAGAATAGCATGGGGAGGCACTAGTCAGGAAGACCAGTCAGAAGGCTATTGCAATATTCCAGGTGTGAGGTGATGAGGGCCAAATGTGGGCAGCTATGTGACTGGTGTGATGGAAATATGTATTAGAGGTATTTTGTGCATGTGAAGGTAAAAACAATTATATTTAGCAACAGATTAGATATATGGGATGAGTACAGGTAAGAATTTGAAGATAACTCTGAAGTTGTGGGTTCACATGACTTGGAAAATCGTGGTGACCTCAAGAGTAAAAGGAAAACTAAGAGTGCAAGATGGTTTTATTGGGGGGAAAAGTTATGTTTTTGCCATATAAAGTTTGAAATGTCTGGTGTACAAGCAATTTCAGATGTTCAAAAGGAAGTACCTTTGAAAGATTAGATATCATGAGAGAGATGCATATAAGTGGTATAGAGGATGGAGTTTGTTGATCACTTAACCTCTCTTGGACTAAACTTTCTCCATTGAAAATGAAGTGATTGATGATATGACCCCTGAGGTCACTTCTAGTCTTTGATCTATGCTTTTAAAGTTTATTCAGTTTTATAGTTTATAGTATTTTGTAGTTCAAGAACCTCTACAATATGATCACACTTACTTTCTTAATTTGATCACCCATTATTTCCTACCACTGAAAAGATAGCAGGAATAATCCCTGCAGAGTATCTAAAAACTTTTCTCTCCCTGCTAACTCTCCTGCCAAGAATACTTTGAAGTCCTGAAACCTTCCTTTATGCTCATTCATTTTTTCACATTCTTTATTCTTTCTTTCCTTTCCCTCATTCTTCAAGATCCAACTCAAGTCTCAGTTCCTTTGTCAAGATACGACAGTGAAAACTAGCCTTTCCAAAGGTTCAAATTCTCTGTACTTCAATTTACATTTTGGCAATATGAGCAAGTGCTCACATGTGCTTGTATGTCATTTTTCCTGGAAAGGACCTGTCTTCCCTATCACACTCAACCATTTGTCAGATGACTGGAAGGAATGACTAGCTATATTATTACAATGCAATTTTCATTTTTAGGGGATTTTGTTTATTTAGCATTCTTCAAAGCAGTCTCAGCAGCTAGTGACACAGCTGGAAGAAGAACTAATAATGCCCTCTCTCTCCTTCTAAAATAATTGAAAGGAAATTGGCTACATAATACATATTTTCTCTTTCTCTCTATTTTCCTTCCTCTCTTTTTTCTGTTTTTCTTTCTTCCTCCCCTCCTATCCCTACCTCTTATACCCTTTTTCCATTCTTTCCTATTCACCTAGAGAAGAATGCTGTTTGGCTTTTTATAAGTTTTTTTAGTTGACAACAGTTTTTAAGTGATCAAAATACATTTTAATGGGAAATCAGGATTTTTGAAAATCAATTTTCTACATATGTGAAACATGCCAGAAAATGGGGTAGGCAATGGAGGATTGCAATCCTTTTGATAATACAGCAGTCCCTTACTTCCTAATAGGTTTCTTACTGAACTACAGAATTTCAATGTTTTAAGCCACCTCAGAGTCTAAGGTCATCTAATCTAACCTGTACCTATAAAAAAGATACCAAGAACTGAAGACTTCAAGCGAGAGAGAATGGTCCACTGCCTAATCATCCAATTCTACTCTTGAAGAGCTCGAATTTTCAGGATTTTTTTTCCTTAGTTACAACACAAATTTGCTTCCTTGCAACTTACACCCATTGTTCCCAGTAGTTTGAGAGAAAATAGAAAAAAAATTCTAATACTTCTTCCATACAACAGCCCTTAAAATAGCTGAAGACACCTATCATGCTCTAGCCACAACCTCAAATCTTCTCTTCCTCAGAAATAACAGCCAGCTTCAACCCCTCATATAGCATAAACAAAAAGTGTTTCAGCATTCTAGTTGCCTTTCTCAAGATACTCTACAGATTATCTCAAGGTCTTTCCTAAAATGAAGGGTCTAGAACTGTGAGGCATCTAGATGGTTCAGAAGGATAGAATGCTGGGCTTGGAATCAGGGAAACCTGAGTTCAAATCTGGGCTCAGACACTTACTAACGCTGTGATCATGGTCAAGGCACTTAAACTCTGTTTGCCTCAGTCTCCTCAACTATAAAATGGGGATAAAAATAACATTCACCTCCTACAGCTATTGTGAGGATCAAATTATAAAGTGCTGCACACAGTGCTTGTCACATAATAAGTACTATAAAAATGTTAGCTGTTGTTTTCATATCATTAAACGATGCAGCTCCAGAAGAGCATCATTTTGCCTGGGCATTATACCTCTTTTGGTATAACCTATGAGTACATCATTATTATTATTTGTAATTTAGCAGTTAGATTTTTCTTGAATCACAATTTATTTTTTCAAGAGTTTACTGTATATTATGTTTTTTTAAAATATAGAATATACTTGCCCTTCTAAATAATGTTACGATGGCCTTTAGGTTCTTAGCTCAGCCCAAGAAGTCTACTTAAGTTGCAACATAGCTAAACCACAGTAATCCTATAGGATCCAGAGCAGGGATAGGAAAACTTTTGACTTCGAGGCCACATGTGGCCTTCTAGGTCATTAGGTGCAGCCTTTTGGCTGAGTCCAAGTTTCATAGAACGAATCCTTTTATTAAGGGGATTTGTGCTGCGATGTTTGAATTCAGTCAAAGGGCTGCACTTGAGAACCTGGAGGGCCAGATGCAGCCTTGAGGCTACAGGTTCCCTACCCCTGATCTAGACATTTTTCATAACAGTGCTTCTATAGGAAAATGTTTTGTTTCAAAATTCAAGGAACTTATCTCCCCACCTTTAGGAATAAGCAATAGGAGTCTCCTAATAAGTCCTCCAAGCATATCTTTACTCAAAGGGTGAAAAATGGATTGGATTATGGAGTTTCAAAAGGCTAAAGAGAGCTGGAGACTCCTTGGGTGGGGTCTGGATGCTGGAGAGTGCTGGGACTTGATCACTTTCACTGGGTTAAGGAAAGATAATCTAGTAGGTATAAAAGTAATAGTGATTATAAGCATCGGCTCCATTAGGACTAGGCTTTTTTTAGGCTAGTTAATAGCTCAGTAGAGGAGTAAATGGAAAGTACTGCCTAACATGAACTTGGAGATAAGGGTTCTGCTCCAATTGGTCTTGCAGTCTTTGTTTCTTAATAACATTTTTGTCATTCAGTCATTTTTCAGTTGTGTTCGACTCTTCATGACCCCATTTGGAGTTTTCTTGGAAAACATACTGCAGTGGTTCACCATTTCCTTCTCCAGATAATTTTACAAATGAAGAAACTGAGTCAAAAAAGGTTAAGTGACTTGCCTAGGGTCACACAGCTAGTAAGTGTTTGAGGATGGATTTCAAGTCAGAAAGATGAGTCTTCCTGACTCTAGGTCCAGTGCTCTATCTACTGTGTCATCTAGCTGCCTTCTTAATAACAAAAATGATCAATAATTGAGTGGACTATATGTTTATATAAATAAAACTGGTTGATGTTGTCTAAATAAAAGAAAAATGACTACTTAAAGAAGTCACACCTTGAATTTGTAGAATATTCATCTCTCAAGGAACTCAGCATGTTTCACCTATACTGCTCATGCCTTCTTTCTGTTAGTAATCTCTAATTCATCCTGTATATATCTAACTGAATGTAGTTATTTAAATGCATCCCATTTATACTGTGAAATCCTTAAGAACAAAGAATACCTTTGTGTTTTTTTTTGTAATCCAGATGTGTAGTACAGTGTCTGGCATATAGTAAACATTTAAAAATGTTTGTTGACTGACATTTACAAAGGCATTGTTGCAAATTAAGAAAGTGCTTAGGGAGATAATATCAGCCTTACTGGACACTTGAAGAAAGTGAGGCAGAACAGCTACATGACTCTTTTACAGTCTTAATTCCCTTGGTAAAGTTAGCTCTAGAATTCATATTTTTCTAGCAAACATAAGGAAGTAGAAATATCAAGAAAAAGCAAATTTTTTATTACCATTCCCATATTCCCATTACTTTCTATCTAAATCCCTTCTATTATATTAGAATTGTATTTAAGTAAACAAATTTCAAAATCTGTACAATATAATTGCAAAGATGTTTCAATTGATATTTATATACAGTACAGATTTTTGAAGTGCACCATTTATATTACAATGCTCCATTCATGACTCCTTTCTATTGTTTCAAATGAGCATCTCTCTTCCTTCCTTCCTTCCTTCCTTCCTTCCTTCCTTCCTTCCTTCCTTCCTTCCTTCCTTCCTTCCATCCTTCTTTCTTTCTTTCTTTCTTTCTTTCTTTCTTTCTTTCTTTCTTTCTTTCTTTCTTTCTTTCTTTCTTTCTTTCTTTCTCTCTCTCTTTCTCTCTCTCTTTCTCTCTCTCTTTCTTTCTTTCTTTCTTTCTTTCTTTCTTTCTTTCTTTCTTTCTTTCTTTCTTTCTTTCTTTCTTTCTTTCTTTCTTTCTTTCTTTCTTTCTTTCTTTCTCCCTCCCACATAGATACACACACACACACACACTCATAGACTGGTGTAAACGCATATGGCTCATAGCCATATGACCATAACAAAGTTAGTTTTGTTACAACAGTAAATCTCAGTGTTAGCAAAAAATTTCCAAATTTTAATGAATGCCCTATATGGGGTAAGCAATATTAGATGCACTTCACTACAACCAATGACTAAGTATTCTCAGGAGTTTATAATAAAGAGATGTATTAAAGAGTTGGTAGTTATATGCCAATTAATGAATTCAAGGGACTCTAAATTTAAGAATAAAAAAAGAGGGCTTTTCATTTCATAGAAATTCATTAGGCTTGGTTCCACCATTTTGTATAAAAGGTGCCTTTGAAAAGGAAAAATATAGTTTACTCCAACAATTATAGGGAAAATATTTGACAATCCTTGTTATCTCCCCATTTAGTAATTCTCTTCTCCTAAAGAATTTAAATTGCTTCACACATAGATGGTATTCATCAGATTTCACTGAGTCTCTATTATCTTCTAGGATCAAATATGAAGTCCTACCTTTGGAACTTAAAACTCTTCAAAATCTGTTCCCTTTGGACCTTTCTAGTCTCCTTACATTTCCCTCCACAGACTCTATGATACAGCCAAACTGCCCTGTCTTTGACTCCTTGAGTAAAACCCTCCAAATCCTACCTCAGAGTGTTTACAATGGGTTTCTGCAATGTCTTTAGTTTCTATGTATTTGCCTAGATTCCTCCAAGATTCAGTTCAAATCCTACCTACTCCAGGAGGCCGTTCCTGGTACTCATCTCTGTTTCTGGTTAATGCCTTCCCCTTTCAGAGTACTTTCTGTTTAGTCTGTATATATCTTTTATCTACATAGTTGTTTTTAATTGATCTTCCTCAACAGAACGTAAGCTCCTTGACAGTTAGGAATGTGGGTGTTTTTCTCCTTTCTTGCACTTAGCACAGTCACAGGTACACAGTAATAAGACTAAATCAATGCCTGTTGACTTGATTGCATTGGTAGATAGAATTTCAAAACTGAAAGTTCCCTACATTAAGTAAACATAGGTGTATACACACATTTAGCATACTTTATGCAGAAAAGTTAATATAGTTATTCATGAGACACCATGAAGTGAATAGTGAAAGTATCCTCAATTTATAAACGAAGAAACTGACATCTGGAGTGGTTAAGTGATTTATACTCAAGGTCCTATGGTTATTACAAACCAGTCTCATGACTTGAATGCAAGTATTATGAGGTCAAAACTAATATTTTCTACTATATCCTGGTACTTCTTTGTTAAACATAGACTCAATAATAGTGTGCCAATATGAATAAGATAAATATTCCTTCAGAGAGTTACAGAAATTGAATATCAAGAAAATAGCATGACATATGGACAGTACTGGTGTTAGTGTCAGATTTGAGTCTTTGTTCCTCTACTTTCTAGCTGCATGATTTGAACAAATTATGTAGAACCATGGATTTAGAGCTGGATTGGACTAGAGGACTTCTAGTGAAGCACATTTTTTTTTACACAAATGAGGAAACTAAAGCTCAGAGAGATCAGTTGACTTGTTTAAAGTCACAATGACAGCAAATAGAACCAAATCCAGTACTCATTCTCAATTGCCTATCATGCTTCTCATTTAATGCAATCATTTAAGTAAAGTCTTATGAAAATGCTAGCAATTATTTTATAGACTAGACCCATTCTAAAATAGCTTTAAAATCTCTTCTCTATCCTTTACTACAGAAATCTGAAAAGCCACTGAAGGCCGGATATTTAGTCTTTGCTTATGGTGTCTCAAAGACTAATTCAACATAGAAAGGCTAATATATGAAAGTGCAAAGAATTTTTTTTGTCTTGGTAAAATTTCATGCTACTTTAATATACTCAGATTGTTCATGCTGAAACTTATGTGAACATGAAACTTGATATGAAACTATTTGCAGTTGTCTTATTTTATTCTCATGGGACTACTGCCATTTTTAAGTAAAACATTACTACAAAATCTCATCTGGTTGGGAATTTAAGAGAAACTTTAAGTTACAAGAAAATAAAGAAAAATGCTTTTTGATACTGATGAAGAAGCAACATAGATTAGTAGATATAATTGGGAAGATGGGTTCAATTTCTATCTTGGATATTTACTATCAATCAACCATTAAGAAAGCTCAGCCCATCCCTTCCTAGATTACTTCTTGACCACCAACTCTGCATTATTTACAGAATAGCTTCTAGAATCTCCTCCTCTAATCAGCATTTGTCCGTAGAACCTCCAGTTGAGGAAGTACCCATAGCATCCATCCCACTATGAATTAGCTAATTCCATGGTTCCCTGGAAGAACTCTCAACTCATTTAGCTTTCCTTTGCCCTGCTTTTCATCTCCCATTTATATATTATCTCTACATTTTCTCCATTGGAATGTAAACACTTTGATGGTAAGGATTGTTTCTTTTTGGTTATATTTGCCTTCCCCATACTTAGCACTGTTCCTCGTATTTGATAAAATATTTTATCTTACTGTTTGCCAGATACTTTATTAGCTGCTGAAAATACAAAGAAAATATAAAAATAAATAACCTCTAGTCACAGGGAGCTTGCATCCTACTAGGGCTAATAATATATACAGATAAAAGGATATTTGGAATAAATAGTAATTAAACAAGTTAGAGAAGAAGGGTGATAGTTAGTGAGATCAAGAAAGAGTCTGCAAAATTAATACTTGAACTAACTGTGTCTTGAGGTAACTGTTGGATGTTTTGAGTTAAAGGGGAAGAGGAAGTACCTTTTAGCCAGTGCAAATGCAAGACTATTTGAGGAATCACACCATGGACAGTGGTTAGATTAGAGTGTGCTGTGTGACCAAAGGCAAATCACTTAACTTTTCTCCTCTGCAAAACAGAAGTATGATCTGAGCTATACCTATTTTATTGGGCTCAAATAAGATGATATATTATCAGTTAACTTGTAAAGTCTAAAGCCCTAACTACATGTCAGTTTTTATGAAGGGCAGTCTTATGCAAGTGAGAAATTTCTGTTGTGTCCTTGGGACAACAGCCTCTTAGAATCCCTTGCTTGCTTTATATCTCAGTTCAAACGCCACTTCCTGCGTGAGGCATCTTCTGATTCCTTTAGCTGCTAGTGTACCCATCCTACCCAACAATCTTATCTTTATATTTTTATATACAGCCTATGTTTACACATATATTGTCTCTCTCGATAAAATATAAATTTCCTGAGGGAGGGAATGCTTCATTTTTGTCTTATATTCTGGGGACTCAACACTGTCTCGCATATAATAAGTACTTAACAAATGCTTGCTGAATGATAGTGAGAAATACCATATGAATACTAAAAAGAACATAATATGGCGCCGTTGAAAGAAAACTACACCCAAAACTCAGAAGACTTGGGTTCTGACACTGGGTTTGCTATTTAGTAAGAGGCATTGAGTAAATCACTTATGCTCTCTGATCTTCAGTTTCCTCATCTGTAAAATGGACACAGTAACATAACCTACCTCACAGCATTGTTGTGAGTCATATATTGTTATATATTTTTGTTCTTTGAGAAATGTAAAGAACAGGATAAACATCGAGCATTATTATTATAATTTTCTTACAGTAGCCCCTACATTGACTGCATCAATCCAAATAAAAGAAAGAATCAAGCACCTACTATTTGCAAGGCACCAGGGATACAGAGTTGAAATAAGATAGTGCCTCACCTCAAGGACCTAGAAAAGAAAATAATATAAGAATATAATTATTAAGATTATCTGTTGATTATTATTTGTTGGGTTATTAATAATATTACTAATTAATATATTTAGTATGTATTAAAAATGAAAGAACATCATACAAGGTAGAATGAAAAAGGCACAGAATAAGAATTGTTAGTATTCTTACTCCCAACTCCCAAATTTAAGTTTATTTACTAGCGAATTACTCTATCTCAGTCACAATTTTCAGGGCATTGTTGTCCACCATATTGAATCAAATACCATTAAAAGGTATGAGAGAAAGTATTCCAACTCCTTTTGCTCTCATTCTTTAAAGGAGAAAAAATATTGAATCTTAAGCCATTCATTGTTTTTATAGTAGTCCCTTATAATCACTAGGCAGTCATGTCACAGTTAATTGAGAGCTAGTCTTGAGACAAGGAAGAACAGGGTTTGGGTGCTATCAGTGATATCTAATCGATTTGATACCCTGGACAAGTCACTTAATTCCTCCCATTCTCTAGGCAGCTAAGACTATAAATTGCAGACAAGATGACAACCTGCATTGATAAAAAGAATTCTCTTTTTTTGGGGAGTTCCCTATCTCAGTAAATTATAGGCCAGGTCCTATCCCTTTAATATGTGCAATATGTTACAAACCATCAATCCCATTTTTTTCCTGTATTTATGAGAGAAGTGAATAAACCACCTCATTAAGTTACCCTGAATAGCAGAAATTAGACAAAAGTTTATTGTTTCTAGAGGGTCTTTGGGGTACTGGATGAATTACTCAGGGTAATCACTTCCACTCTTTGTAGCAGTTTATTTTAGAGTGTTTTAAAAATGCCCTTTTCATTTTAAACTATGAACAATTTTTCCAATGGCAGGTGAAAAGAACTGATTTTAGATATGAATAAGAACTTACAATGATCTTTTAAAAGTTGACTTGGAAGACCAATGACTACCTTTTTTTAATTTGTTTGTTTATTGTTTTGTTTTGTTTTTGCTAACCAACCACAGATGTCACATATGTCTTTAGGTAAAATCTTTTCCAGGAATAATTAATATGTTAACCAACTCTATCCTCCAATAATCATTCCTCTGTGACTCCTTTCCCATCCAATCCAATTTCCCCAATTGTATATATTTTGAATTCACATATATGCACATTTTGTCTCTTCTAGTAGAATGCAAGCTCCTTGGGGACAGGGGTGGTTTCATTTTTGCCTTGGTTTTCCAAACAACTAACACCATTGACAAAGAAAACTATAAATCCTTTCTATAACTAATTGATGAAGTTGGTAAAATAAACTTCCTTATTCTCTATAATTTTAATATTCAGCCAGAAAACATAGACACAGTCCACTTCATTTGGTATCAAATTGACTGTCATGCACAGATTAGTCCTGTGTCATAGTATTAGTAGTGTTGCATTGAAGACTGATGTGAAATCACATGATACCAGAAGTTCAGAATTGGAAGAGATCTCAAGGTCATCTAGTCCAACCCATCCATGAATAAGAACTCCTTTTAAAACAAAAAAGCAATACCCCCAAAATGGTGGTCTAATTTTTGCTTGTCCTTCAATCAGTGGGAATGTGCTATGCCTTGGGGCAGAAGTTTTCCTAACATCAAAGTTAAATTTTCCTACTTGTATCTTATTTTACCCATTCTTCCTAGTTCTATGGTCTAATGTCAAGCAGAAATTATATAATCCACCTTCCACATGACAGCCCTTTGAATGTTTGAAGACACCTATAATGTTCTTACCCTCCAAATGAACAAACAACATAATTTCTTCCAGATTAAACATCTCCACTTATTTGAACCTGATCTTAAGTAGAGAGAAAATGGCATAATGAAGTGGAGGCTGATCCATCAGAATGCCAATGGACTCATACTGAAAAATAATATCATCCTCCATTTAGAGAACTAATAGACTCAGAATGAAGATTGGAGTATTTTCCCCTTTCTTTATTTTTGTTTTTTTGTTTGTTTAGAATGTGGAAAATAAGGAATTATGCTTTGCATGATTTCATATGTATAAGGGGTATCATATTTCTTACCATCTCAATGTGTGGAGGATGGGGAGGATTTGTAACTGAAAATAAAATAAAAATTAACGAAAAGAATTAATAATATACATGAGGGAAAATTGCATTCCTGGACAGGTCCAATGGGGAAGTTTCTTTTGTTTGACTATGCATATTTGTTATACATATTTTGTTTTTGTTTCTTTTTCTTTTTCAATGGGAGCAGATAGGAGGGAGAGATCAGAAATATTTGTTAATTGATGGAAAATAAAATTAAAATTGAATATATTTTTATATTTAAAAGGGAGAGCAAGTTATATATATATGCTATATATATAATAATAATAAAATTTTTAATTTCATATATAGTCTTCCTTTTTCTCTTCTACTTTGTAGGTGAAAATACTAATTTTATTTATGTTTATTAATTTCAGGATAAAAGAAATTCACAGAAAGAAAGAAAAAAGGATAAGTTGGGCCAGGGGGATGTAGGATCTGATCCTAAGATATTATTTTAGTCACCTTAAGCCTTAATGTGAATTGGTTAATGTGAGTCTTAATGGGATTGTCTAGTACAAGAGATTATTCCTTTGTCCTGGTGGTAAGGAGTATAAGAGGAGGCCTTTTGAAATTCTATGGAAAGGAATTAGTAAAAGTAATACATAGGAATTATAAAACATTTTAAGGATTTACAAACTCTTCACTGATTTTTCATTTTATCCTGAAAACAAACCTGGAGGTAGATGTTATTATTATCCCCATTTTACAGGTAGAGAAACTGAGGAAAGCAGAGTTTAAGTGATTTGCCAGGATCACAAATCTAGTAAGCATCAGAGGCAGGATTTGAAATCAGTTTTTCCTGACCCCAGGTCCATTGTTTATTCATTCCTTAATGAAACTTGAGTGTGATAATGTCTGCATGTATCATATGAAAGGATTACAAAGAACGTATACTATCATCATCATCATCATAACAGGTTAGCTAAAATTATTGAAAGGGAAACAACAAATGTTGGAAAAATTGGGACACTAATTCAATGTTAGAGGAACTGTAAACTGATCCAACCAGTTTGGAGAGCAATCTGGAATTATGCCCAAAGGGTTATAAAACCGTCTATACCATTTGACTCAACATAACACTACTAGGTATATTTCCAAAGATGATCAGAAAAAAAAAATGAAAAAAATATATGTTCAAAAATATTTATAGAAGTACTCTTTGTTGCAGCAAAGAACTAGAAACTGCAAGAATGCCCATCAACTGGGGAATGGATGAACAAGTTTTGGTATATGATTATGATGGAGTACTATTGTGCTATAAGAAATGATGAGTTTGTTGATTTTAGGAAAAAAAACATGTATAGATGCACAAAATAATGAAAAGTGAAGAGAGAGAGCCAGGAGAACATTGTATACAGAAACAGCAATATTATTATTTTATAATTAATATATTTATTTTCAGTTTTCAACAATCACTTCCATAAGTTTTAAATTTTCTCCCCCTCTTTCTCCTTCCTCCCCAAGATGACATGCAATGTTATATGGGTTCTACACATACATTCTTATGAAACACATTTTCACATTAGTCATGTTGCACAGAAGAATTAAAATGAATGGGAGAAACCATGAGAAAAAACAAAACAATACAAAACATAAGATAAGAGAAAATAATCTACTTCATTCTGTGATCAGACTCTGTAGTTCTTTTTCTGGATGTAGATGGTATTTTGCATCATGACTCCTTTGGAAATGTTTTAGGCCCTTGCATTACTGTGAAGGACTAAGTTTATCAGATGAAGTCCTCACACACTGTGGCTTTTACTGTTTATAATGTTCTCCTGGTTCTGCTCATTTTACTCAGCATTGGTTTCATATAAATCTTTCCAGGTTTTTCTGAAGTCCTCCTGTTTGTCATTTCTTATAGCACAATAGTATTCTATTACATATACCAAATGTAACACATTATATATACCACAATTTGTTCAGCTATTATGCAATTGATGGGCATCCCTTCTATTTCCAGTTTTTGACCACCACAAAAAAGAGCTGCTATAAATATTTTTGTATATGTGGGTTCTTTAACCTATTTTTATGATCTCTTTGGAATACAGCCCTAGAAGTGGTATTGTTGGGCCAAAGGGTATGCACATTTTTATAGCTCTTTGACCATAGTTCCAAATAAAAGCAATAGTATTTTAAGAACAACTTTGAATGACTAAGTCATCTTGATTATTATAAATATCCAAATTAACTACAAAAGACAGATGAAGCAAGAGAAAGAACTGATAAATAGAAGTTATGTATAGAATGGTCATATATATGTATATGTATGAATATGTATACATGTATATATGTACCCACATAGAGATACACATACACAATACACACGCATACACATTTGTGCCTTAATGGTAGGCATCACTATCCTTACATGATAACTTTATTACATATTTAAAAGGAATAACAAGTTATACATAATAGATTTATAACTTTATATATAATCATCTTTTTTTCTATTCCACTGTGTTATGAAAATGCTTTTTTATTTCTTAAGCTTAGAATAAAATAAAATTTAAAAAGAATGCTTAATTTTTGTCTCTACTTTTGGGAAGGATTTGTGTTTTAGTTCCTTTTTTTTAAAAATCTGGCTAGTATTCTTGAGTCCATCTCTCATTGCTATGTAGTGTAGAGGTTGCTGCCTAATACTGCTGCCTCAGTAGCTTCAGGAGTTGCAGGTATATGGCTAAGCAATTTCAGTTTTCTTGGTGTAAAGCTACAACATTGTGATTATTACATTAATCTTTGTGTAAAGATATTGTTTTATCAGATGTAAGAAGAGAGAAAGTATTTCTATCTCCTATATGCTCTACATTTTTAATCTTTAAACTGCTTTGACTTTTGAGTAAGCTAGCAAAATACATCAAAAGATTCAGCAGGACTAGGATTGTTGATAAAGAATTTAATTACTTTGTAATTTTCTAGAACTCAGGAGAACCTGGAGGAGCAGAGCTGGCCAGTGTCCCTCTAACTGCACAGGAAAGGATGGTAGTCAGATGCCAATATGAAGAGCTGAAAGGGGAAAGGACACATGAGCGCATGATGGCTCCAGTCTGGGTGAAGAAGAACTTGCTGCATTGGAATTGTACAAAGGAGGAAATGCATAATTTTGAGGAAGAAGTAACATAATTCATCTGTTATGGTATCAAGTATTACAATGTACCCACATGTTTTGAAGAAATTGTATGGACAATGTTCTTTAGGCATCTGGTAAATTTTCCATGTGGAGACCTGTAAGAATTCCACTGAAGTGTCCTAATTGCAGAAGTGTGGTTTAAACCCCTCCCTGTGATATTGAATGTTACCTATCAATTTTGTCCCGAGAGCTATTATTGAAAAAAAATATCAGCAAGAACAGCGCCCAGATATCATCACCTGATAAGAACATTTATTGCTTGTTGTTGTTTATTGCCTGTTGGTGTGTGTCCACAACCTTACAATAAACCAGCTTCGTGGTCATCCCTTGGATGATACTCTGAGTATCTATGTGAAAAAGGATACTCTTCCAAAGTTTCTTATACAGTTGACAATCACTAGACTGCTTATTGAAAAGTTACAGGAACACAAATCCCATGTTGAAGAAATTGTCTGAAGTTATAAAGAAATTGTCCTCTGTTATTTTAAGAAGCTTAATAATATATTGGATCTAAAAACAAATGCATTTCTATGTGCCTTGAATGATGTTAGGATCACAATTGATGAACAATTCACTCCACAAACTGTAAGGATGAAAGAAATAAGAGAACAGCAGCTTGAATTGATGTCACCCACTACATCTTTAGGAGAGGAGGAATAGCCAAGTCCATAATGTGGTCAGTGAGTTCAGGTCTTGAAACAAAGAAGACTCCCTGACATTACAACTCCTGAAATGTATTCACGAATAGGCCAGGCATTGAAGGAAGAATGGTTAAGAACTGAAACTGATCAAATCAAAATTATATAGGAGTCCAAAAATAAAGATTTCTTCCCAAAAGACACAATGTGCTCCAGTCAGTGATGAGAAGAGAAAGAGTTTTTAAACATTTGAAGTATTTTTATTTTGACAATTATTTAAGGGATATTAATATTAACATTATTGTTTAAACAATTTACCCTTTTGTTTAAACATTTACCCTTTTAAATTATATGAGTTTATTATATTTCTCAGAACTTTCTCCAACCCTGTATCATACTCTGTATAGCAGCATGCATGCATCTAGTTAAGGAAGCTGTGCCCTACAAATAATATGCTGAAGGGATTAATATGGAAAGCCATTTCTTGTTGTTTCTGAGAATTCAGATCCGAATTGACTATCTTTACCTTTCTCTAGTCAATTCTTCATTAAACGTGTGAAGTTGGGAGTAGGGGCTATATGATAAACAAAAGCTTCAGCTTTATACCAGTTTTAGCCCAAATGACAAAATGTCAACTTTTTTCCCCACTTTGTCAAGGCTTAACAAGTCATGTTTTGATAGGAGTGATGAGCCAAAAAAAGAGGGAGGAGATGCAGAACACTTGGATAACCAATTCTTGAGTTAATAAAAATTAATTGTAGTATTCTAATGATTCTGAATCAAGATCATTCAAAATGTACTTTTTCCTTTTGGCAAAAAATATTAACTATTAAAAAATAATAGTCCATTTTTCAAAATTGATGTGCTATTTATTTTAATAACATTTGTTAAAAGCATATTATACTTTTTTCATTTTAAAAAGATAAAATTTATTAGATAATAATGTCTGAATTTTACCACCTTTGTCAGAAATTGCTGAAACTTATAGTTCCTTGATCAAATATCAACAACTTGTGAACAGGCTGGACATCTGCAGTTGAATTTTCAAGAGGCAGGCAAAATATCAAGGCAATATGTTCAAATGGTTTTTGTCATAGCTACATTCATCAGGTCCTCGGAACCCAGAAGAACAAAATGTTACATAAACCTTTGAAGTTAGTTCTTGTAAATTCTACAAGATGGCTGGGGCGGGGTGGGGGGAGGGGAGAGGGACACAGTTTCGTAACGGCTAACATTTAGAATTGAAAATAAAAGCATTAAGTAGATCCCCACCCTCCCACATACATTGGTATATGTTTATTGGTAGAATGAAGGCTAATTTTATAAGATACAGAAAGGTGCTCGCCACGGACCAGAATGACAATCAATTATGATGAGTCTTTAAGGCAGCATAGCAAAGTGTGACAGAATGTTGAATTTGGAGCCAGGAAGACCAGACTTCAAATGTCACCTCTGCGTCCCACTGTCAATTTAAACAAGAGCAAATGACAACCCCTCTAATCATCAATAAACATTTCTTAAGTGCCTACTATGTGCTACACATTATGCTAAGCATCTCTCTGACTCTGTTTTCTTATCTGTCAAAATATGGACAGTGATACCTCTAGTTTTTCCCTCACAGGGTTGTTATGAGCCTCAGATAAGATGTGTTTAACGTGGTTGGCATAATACATGAATCTTGTATTAATTTCATGTATCACTGATCTAGTCTACAAGCTCCATTCCTTTTTATAACATCTTGTCATGAAAGCTCCAAATTATTTTAAAATGCAAAATAAAATGTAATGTTTCCTTCCTAACAGCTTATTTTTAATGGGGAAAAATGTCACAATAACCAATAATTGGCCTCCAAACAGTGCCTAATTTGCAGAGTTCAGAAACTCTCCTTCCCCTTGACGATATTTTAAATTGGAAGCTGCAAGAGACTTCAATAATGGTTCAACTGAAAGTTCCTACTCACAACAACTAATTTCCAATGCTTCTTTTCACCAAGCATTAGCTGATATTTCATTAAGTACATCGACTTGGGAGACCTC
This sequence comes from Notamacropus eugenii, assembly GCF_028372415.1. Classification (NCBI taxonomy): domain Eukaryota; kingdom Metazoa; phylum Chordata; class Mammalia; order Diprotodontia; family Macropodidae; genus Notamacropus; species Notamacropus eugenii. Next base: position 601,195,605 of record NC_092872.1, on the reverse strand, counting down.
ATATATTTTCTTTCACTTTTAAACATAATAATTGTCCCTGCAGAGTGGAAATATCATGTCTATTCCTATGTTCACATCTCTGCTCAAAAATTCCCATTGAATTACATTTTTTTTTAAAAAAAATCATGTCTATGTCTTTTCAGGACTTTTAGAGCGGAGAGATAATAAAACCATCTATTGCAAATTCCTGGTTATGTAGATGAATAAATTAAGAGCCGTGTTCTCTCTTCTGCTTCTCTCTGGGTATGATTTTCAATTTTTCTGTTCATTATCTGTGTAACTTGAACAAGTCATTCAGAATATTAGTATAACCCTTTATGAAATAAAGTAATACATTTTAATAGTATTTTATTTTTCCCAATTACATGTCAACAATTTTTAGTATTCATTTTACAAGATTATGAGTTCCAAATTTTTCTCAAAACACAAATAAAAAAAAAGGCACCAGTAACTCATTTCACTTCTTCTTTAAGCATTTGGATGCTATGCCACTTGGTGCATATGTTTGGTATTGATAGTCATTCATTGTCTATGGTACTTTTATCAAGATGGAGTTTCCTTGCTTATTTCTTTTAATTAGATCAATTTTTTGTTTTTGCTTTTTCTGAGATTAGGATTGCTACTCCCGCTTTTTTCAAATTTGGCATAAAATAGATTCTGCTTCAGTCCCTTACCTTCACTCTTTGTGTGTCTCTCTGCTTTAAGTGTGTGTCTTGTAAACAACATAATGTAGAATTCTGATTTTTAATCCACTCTGCTATCTAATTCTGTTTTTGGGGAGAGTTCATCCCATTGACATTCACAGTTACGATTACTAACTGTATATTTCCCTCTATGCTATTTTTCCTCTTGCATGTTCACTCTTTCCTTTTATCCTTTCCTTCCCCACCAAGGTTTTGCTTCTGTCTACTCCCCTGATCTGCCCTCTCATCTATCAATATCGACCCACCCCCTATACTTTATCTCCTTCCTTCCTACTTCCCTGTTGGGTAAGATAGATTTCTACATTCATTTTATTATGTGTGTCATTCCCTCTTTGAGCCAAAACTAAAGAGAGTAAGGTTCAAGTAATGTCCGTCACCCAACCTCCTGTCTTTCCCTCCACTGTAATAGGTCTTCTGAGTCTCTTCATGCAAAATATTTTCCCCATTCTGCCTCTTCCTTCCTTCTGCACCCAATGTACTCCTCTTTCACATTCCTTAATTATTTTTGTCATTCCCTCTAATTAATCTTATACTCTGTCTATAGCTGTGCTATTAGTGATACAATTTCTAAGGACTACAAGTATCATCTTCCCACGTAGGGATGTAAAAAGTTTAACTCTATTGAGTCCCATGTTTTTTCCCTCCTTTTCCCTTTTTAGGCTTCTTTTGGATCTTGATATTGGAGATCATTTAAAAAAAAATTCTGGCTTTCTCCTTATAATAATTTGAAATCCTTCTGTTTTATTGAATGCCCATTTTTTCCACTTTATCTATTATGTTGTTAATTTTGCCAGGTAAGTGATACTTGATTGTAGTCATTACTCCTTTGCCTTCTGGAATATCATGTTCCATGACTTTCAATTCTTTAATGTTGCAGCTGCTAAGTCCTGTGTAATCCTGAGTGGCTCCCCAATATTTGATTTTTCTGGCCACTTGCAATATTTTTTCATTGACCTGATCATTCTGAAATTTGGACATAAGGTTCATTGAAGGTTTTATTTTGGGATCTCTTTTCTGAAGTGATCAATACCTACTTTGCCCTATGGTTCCAGGATATCAGGGCAGTTTTCCCTGATAATTCTTTAAAGATGCTTTGATTATTGCCTTCAGATAGTCCAAAGATTCTGAGGTTATCTCTCCTGGATCTATTTTCCAGGGCATTTTTTTCTATGAGGTATTTTGCATTTCGTTCTATCTCTATATTACTATTCTATCATTTCATTCTTTTGAATTTGTTTGATTGATTCTTGATATCTCACAGAGTCATTAGTTTGCTATTTGCCCAACTGTACTTTTTAAGGATTTGTTTTCTTCATTGGATTTTTGAATCTCCTTTTCCAAAAGCAATTGTCAAGCTGTTAGCTCTCTCTCTCTCTTTTTTTATAATTCTCTTGCATCATTTATTTTCCTATTTTTCTTCTACCTTTCTTTTATGATTTTTAAGATTCTTTTTTACATCTTCCATGAGTTCTTTCTGGGCTTGAGACCACTTCCCATTTTTCTTTAGGGTTTTGTCCATAGCTGTTTTTGACATTGTTGTCCTCTTCTGAGTTTGTGTCTTAATCTTCTCTGTCATCACAATAACTTTCCATGGTCAGACTCTTTTGTTTTCTGTGCATATTTTTTTATTTTTTTCCTTTCCCTTAAATTTAACCTCTGCTCCTAGGGTAGAAAGAGTACTGTCTCAAGCTTCTTGTATCAGGGGTTATAAGCCCTGAGTGCTACACTGGAGCTACGCTGATATTGCCCTGAAACTTACATGGTATCCTTATGTCTGCTGGGGCTGGCACTGCTGGAGGCTTTAGGGTTCTGACAACTTACCTGGTACTGAGCTGGGATCCTAGTGTTGGTGTCTGGCATGTGCTGAGTCTGGTGTGGTGTTTCTACATTTCCTTGGAATTAGACTGAAGCAAATGGCAGTCTGCCCCCTGGGGACTACTTGGTTGTTAAAGCACTTTGCAGTTCTCAGAGCTGGAGTCTGGGCCTGGCTATGCTAATTCACATGGAGTATCCTGGTGCTGTTGTTTGCCTGCTCCACTGCACTGGGACTCAGGGTCTACCATTGGCTTACTGAGGTGGGGCTTCCTGCTGGCTTGTTGGGATGCTTCCTGTCCTGGACTGCTCTCCCCTTTTTACCTCAGTGAGATAGACCTTTCCTGCTGATCTTCCAAGTTTCTTGGCCTCCAAGATTGTTTCGCCCCATCTTTTGGCTGGTTCTACTGTTTCAGGACTTGGTTGGGGATACTATTTCATAGTTGTTTGAAGGTGAATATGAGGGAGTTATGGTGATTTATGTTACTCTGCCATCTTGGCTCCCAGAATTCCAAAGAAATATGTGTTTATACACACACATATAAGTATGTATGTATATACATACATATATGTGTGTGTATGTATATATATATATTATATATATATATATAGATAAAATGTGTGTTTCTAATATAAAGATACACACGTACACACACACATACATTTATATATTTAAAGAAATAAGTGAAGGAATAAACAAGTTGAGCTCTATTGTCCCTTCAGAATCTATATTTCTATGATCCTAATCAGAGTTCTTCAAATAGATGGAAAAATATGATTGCCATATCATATACTTAATCTCCATCTTCCATACAGGAATCAACACTATTATAGGAATATAATAGGTGCTCCATCAATAATTACAATTTGATTAATGTGGACATTCTAGTGAAAGAAGGGAGAGAGATAGATAGATAGATAGATAGATAGAGAGAGAGAGAGAGAGAGAGAGAGAGAGAGAGAACACCTTCTAGGATACTAGTACTAGGTAAATGTCTATCATTTTATAATATTTTCATGACATTTTATTAAACCTTACAATGTAGGAAAGACTACACATTCTCTATCCCATCTCTCATTTCAATATCAAAGCTGGAAATTACATTAAAGAAGCTACATTCTCATCCATTTTGGTGTTGCACCCTGAGGACCATAAAGGTTTTCCATGTAATTTATAGTTGAAGTCTCTTATATATATATTTAGTCTCCCCTTATTAGAATGTGAGCTTCTTGAGAGCAGAGACTGTGTCCCCGATGCTCATTATAACATTTTCACATAATAAGCAATTAATAAATAACTTTATCATTCATTTGTCACATATGATTTACAACATGTGATTTTCACTTGAAATAATATGAAAAAGAAGAGACTTAGTGGGGATGTTACAGCTCTATTCAAGTTATTGAACTCTCTCAAAAATGGATTAGACAAATTCTATTTCTTGACCCCTGATGGTGGAATGTGGAACAATGACTTGAAAGAACAAAGAAGAAAAATTAGTCTTATATTTAAAAATTCTTATAATAATGAGAGATATTCCAGAATGGAATTGACTGCCTCTGTAGATAGTGGGTTTACTCTCATTGGAGGTCTTCAAGTAAAGAAAATACAATTTGCCAGGTATATTGGAGAGAAAATTTTTTTTCAATATGAGTTGTACTAGATTGTCACTGTCACTGGCAACATGCTCCTACAAATATCAAGGTTTTCCTCATCATCTAGTTTCAGTGCCTTAGATATAAGATACATGTCCCCAATACATCTTCCATGTCCCCATCCTACATCCCTCAATCCATCTTGAAAAGCCCTATTTACACTCTCAACCCCTTAAAATTGATTTTGCCCATTTTACCATGTTCTACTATGAATTTGATCTCCAAATTTCTTCCACTTCTTCTTTAACTTAAACTTGACTTTGCCCTCAGGGTATTATATCACTGGACCCCCTTCTCACCAGACTCAACTCTTTCCTTGGTCTCCAACTGTTCATAGCCATTTTAGTTGTTCTTCCAATGAACTCCCCCGACCATTTGTCTACCTCCATCTTTCATTAACCTTTCCTCTTTTGAGGTCTATATAATCTTTGTCCTACTATCTCTATCCTTATTGTTTTCTATTGACATTAAACTCACTCTATCAGCATTCTCAAGGACTTTGGCACCTGACTATGGTTTTCTGCTTCCTTCTGTGCTCAGCAATCATCTTCGTGGACCATACATTAGTTATCCATTTCAAACATATCTTAAACTATGCCCAAAGGTCCATAAGATTTTGCATACCCTTTGCTCCAGCAATAATATTGCTGTCTATATCCCAGAGATATTTTTAAAAAGGGAAAAGGACATATTTCTTTAAAAATATTTCTATACTCTGGTGGCTAAGAATTAGACACTGAGAGGATGAACAAGCTGAGGTATATAATAGTGATGAAATATTATTGTGCTATAAAAATGACAAGCAGGATGATTTCAGAAAAACCCGAAAAGACTTACATGAACTGATGTAAATGAAGTGAGCAGAACCTGGAGAACATTGTTCCCAGTAACAGCAATATTATACAATGAAGAAATGTGAATTACTTAGGTATTCTCGGATATACAGTGATCCAAGAAATTTCAAAGGACTCACGATGAAGCATGCTACCTGCCTATAGAAAAAGAACTGGTACTGACTGAATACAGACTGAAGCATGCTATTTTTCACTTTCTTTCATTCTGTTTTTTTTTAATTCTAGTTTTCTTCCACAACATAACTAATACAAATACATTACATGATTGTACATGTATAACTTGTATCAAATGGTTTGCCATCTCAGGGAAGAAAGAGAAGGAAAGACGGATAGAATTTGGAACTCAACTTTAAAAAATGTTTTAGCATGTAATAAGAGAAATATTACAAAAAATTAATAAAACATACCACACATTTCGTCTACCTTCTTTACTCCACTGATCTGCTTCAACCCGATTCAGCTGGTTGTTGCTATGCTCACACTGAAATCCTTTCTATTAATAAAACTGCTTCTAGTTTTATGATTTTGAACTTTGAAACTCCACTTTCCAACCACAACTTACTATCTATCCATCCATCTCTCTTACTCACACTGAGCTTACTTTTCACTCATGTTATAATCTTTGGTTAATCTAACTTTGCTATTATCCCAATCTCTCCTTAATCTGGTTTTGCTTGTTTCATGATCCCTTGCTTATTAAAACCCCAATTCTCTTGAATTTACCTTGTGTATACCTTATGTTTACCGACTTTTTACTGACTTTGATATACCACACCCAATACAATGTAAGATGCAATTGACTTGATAAGAGGGCTGATAGAGAACGAGGAGTTATTTGACTCAGACTGCAAAAGTTACCACTACTAGGTCAATTTCCAAAAATGATTAGGGAAAAAGGAAAATAACCTGCATATTCTAAAATATTTATAGCAGTTCTCTTTTGTGTTAGAAAAGAAATGGGAATTACTGAGATGGATAAAAATTGGGGAATGGCTGAAAAGTTGTGGCATATGATTGTGATAAAATACTATTATGCTATAAGAAATGATGAGCTGGTTGATGTAGAAAACACCAAACAAACATGGATAGACCTGCTTGAAATAGAATCAATAGATGAGCAGTATGAAGAGAACATTGTATACAATAACAACAATATTGTTTTAAGAACAACTTTGAACTATTAAGTCATTTTGACTACTATAAATAGTCAAATTAACTACCTATAAAGGAAGATGCTATCTACATCAAGAGAATGAACTGATAAATAGAAATATGTATAGATTGTTTTACACATATAAGTATATATGTATGTACATATACACACATACTTGTATCTATTGTAGTCATCTCTAGGGTGGGGGAGGGAAGAAAAAAGGGAAAAAAAGTAAGTTGCATGATTTTATTTATACTTAAGAGAAATAACAAGTTGTATAAAATAAATTTGTAGTTTCATGTATAATAATCCTTTTTATTCTACTATGTAACAGAAATGCTTGTTTTATTTCATAACATGAAAAGAAAATAAAAAGAAAAGAAAGTGGCATCTTTAGCAGAAACAAAAAGGAAGTTAGCAATAAGGTTGGATTTCCAGAGAAAGATAATCACAAAATCACAGAATTTAAGAGTCACCTAGAGCAAAGCATACAAGAAATGCTACTGTGTAGAGTTTGGTCTTTCTAACCTTTCAAGACTATCTGCAGTTTGGTCTGTGCCTTTATAGCTTTAATCCCTGCTTCCCAGGGTTATATATTCTACGTTCAAACCAAGGTGGATTATTTTTCAGTTCACCATACACCATGATTCTATCCTCTGTGACTTTGCTCACACTGTTCCTTAAATCCAGAGAGTTTTTCATGCCCTATATTTGTTAATTAAATTCTTCCCCCTTCTTTAAAACCCAGCCCAAATTTCACTCCTTTAAGAACTTCTCTGAAACTGATAATCAGTTGGGACCATTCTCATACCTTAAGTAGCACTGTTTGCATATCAGTGTATTAGAGGAATTTACACATATGTCATAGTTTCCTAAAAGAATATGAGCTACTTGAGTTCAAAGACAATGGCTTGTCAACTTCCCCAATGCAAACCACAGTGCACACTAGAGGCTTAATAAAAGTTGCTGATTTAATTCATCCTATTGGTTTGAGAATTCCTTGCAATCAGCGATTGGTTCATAACTTAGCTATTGTATCTTCCCCTGTGACTACACAATGCCTTGTACATGGCAATCACTTTCTATATCATTGATTCATTCATCCATCTGTCTATCTATCTATCTATCTATCTATCTATCTATCTATCTATCTATCTATCTATCTATCTATCTATCTAATGTATATGTACATACACATATATGTACATCTGTGTTTGTGCTGAATTAAATTTTGATACTCAACAAATGTCAAATTTTGATCACCACTATAATTGGCATCCTTTTTTTTCTTCAGGGAAAATTTAACAATTTCCAAATTTGGTCTCTTTTTCTCAATAAATCGAACTATAAGTCTAATTTGACATGGAGCAAAGAATTGTACTATAATTAGCCCTTAATTGATAAAATTTACAATTATGATTATGAAAATTGATACATGTAGCATACTTTCTATACATTTATAAAGTATTTTTATGTATTATGTCATTTGACTTGCACATAATCCGTTTGATATGAGCACTATTATTGCTCCCATTTTATAAAGAAACTTTAAGTGACTTGCTCAGTTTCAAACATCAAATAAATGTCTGGGATTTGAATGGGATTCAAATCCAAGTCTCACTGACCATCAGTACAATAGTTGAGACCCTAGAGTCCAGATCATGCTGTGATCTCTGTGATATTGACAATATGATGGTCTTTCCAGAGATATGCTAAGGCCGATGCTCATACAGGTGTACTTCTATGCACTTCAAAGACTATAGATGTTAAACAGAATTCTTTTCAAAATGATATAACCAAGAGAAAACAAATGACCTCTAATCCCATTTCATTATTGTCAATGTTTGTTACCTATTTCCATTATGAATATAGCCTTACAATCATTCTAATATTGAACCTCCCCAAAGGTGCATTAAAAACAAATTTAATGTCATTTAAAAGCAGATCATCTAACCTCTAGTTCCTGGAACTCCTCTTCTTCTTCCACATCATAGGAGAGAGTATGGATCTTGATGTCATCTGAGGAAAGGTCAATGAATTTCCCATCAGGATACTCCAGGCTATCTTTGGTAGGTGAGCGGTCCTCGATAAAGGTGGTCTCACAGCAGTCTGAACTCCCACTCTCCCCCCAGGAACGTAGCACATTCTCTGAGTACAGGATGATATTGGGGCGATAATGAGACTCCACAGTCTGTTGAAGTGTATTGGGATCCAGTAACTGTTGCACTGGTTCATTCCTGCTGTTGTCTAGGCAGCTCTGGGAGGAGATATTCCCCACTATGTGAGTCTGATATTGGGGTGTTGGGTAAACCGATACCAGGCCATCTCTATTCTCTGCCATTAAGTTTCTGGTGTTAATTAAGCCATTCCTTTTCCCAGCTTCACTGATTTTACTGTGCATTAGTACACTATTCTGTTCAATTAAGCCATCCATATTGTTTTTGCTTCCCCTGCAGTATTATTAGCTGGTATCTTGAAAACGCAGGTCACATTTGCCTAATGGCTCCCATTTTCCTAGGGGCAAAAAACAAAACAAAACAGAGATGAGAAAGAAAAGCCAAGGGGAGGTTTTAATTTAAACACACAAACTCACACACACACACACACACACATACACATGAAGAAATCACACTGCCATTGTTATAAATCATTCAAGTCACCTTATATCCATATTAGCTAGCACAGGAAATTAATAATAATCATCTTTGCTACTTCATGAATTTTAAAAGGACTCTATTACAAAAGCCAGTTGTAAGGAAACTACAAATGAGTCACTCATCTATATTAAATCTTAACTTCCATGGTAAAAACGCAACAAAAAAATAAGAATCATCCACACAAATGTGTATTGTTGATTTACCCACTTGATGACATACTTTCTGGATCACACGGGCAGTTCTAATTTCATTCATTCCTGGTTAGCCCACATGAAAAGCAAACCACTAAAATTTTAATGGCCACAAACCTTTGTCTAACAGCTTTAAATTAATTTCCAATTTCAATTTTGGAAAACAAACTATAAACTAAAATTATTGGGGAATGTTCACAGTTACTAAAATATTAGAGAAGAAAACTAAAAACAATACATGTAACTTTGGAACTCAAATGGGGACTTTAATACCGTCTTGTCCAGGGTGATAGCTCCTGGGTGATAGCCTGTGGATCACATTTTGCTGAGTACAGATCTAGGCTATCTCTTTCATTAAAATATATTGATATTCCTTGTTTTCACATAGCTTTGATTTCCAAATATTTCCTCCCTTTTCTAACCAGTGATCAAAGCTCTTTTAAGAACAAGGACAGCAATCAATCTTTGATTTCCCCATTATACACAACTCTCTAGATGAGAACATTCCCTCTTCAAAGAAGTTCAACATGTTCTCTACAAATTCTTTTCTTACAAAGTTGCCCAAAGCATTGAAAAGATAGAGTGAATTGTCCAGGGCCACATAGATATTATATGACCAGTCTCAAACTCAGGTCTTCCAGGTTCCAGGGCCCATTCGTTATCTAATATGCTACACTGTATGTTTTACTTTATATAAAGAATTAAAAATTAATAAGAAAATTAATAAAAAAATCAACTAATCATTACATAGTAACTAGCAAACAATAATGGAAATTTATGTAGTGCTTCCCAGTTTACAAAGCACATTCTACATGTTAGCTCAATGTATTATCCCCATTTAACAGATGAAGACACTGAGGCACAGAAAGGTTGTGACTTGCCCAGAGTCACACAGACATTAAAGTGTCTGAGGAAGTATTCTTCCTAATACCAAATCCTATACTCTAGCCACTACCAACATATCAGCTATCTCTGACAGTATATGCATGTTTTCACTCTAGAAACTAGAGTACACCTATACAAAAAAAATTGTTTTTTAAAATATTTTGAGCAGCCAAGTTTAGTCATTATAATTTCACTTTTATTGTTGTCATGGTTGTTTTTATTTATACTATCGTAATTATTGTGCATATTGATTTTGTTTCTACTTATTTTACTCTACATCAGATAAATCTTCTCATTAAACCTCTAATTATATAGATGAGGCAACTGAAGTCAAGAGAGTTGAAGTAATTTATCTAAAGTTGTACATTTAGTATATGACAGAAACAGGATTAGATTTAAGTCCATTAATTCAGAATTTAGGGTTTTCATGATACTTGTCACACTTGTTATATGAAACTTTGCAATATACTTTATAGACTTCTTTGTGGTGTTGGGCCCTAGTTACATAGAGCATTAAATACACTCTAAGAGATTAAAACATAAGCAAATTGGCCTCTGGACTTAATATAGTAAAACCTTTGAAGCAGAGGGGAGTCAAGAAATGGTTGGCATGTTCATTGCCTTTATAAAATTGAGATTTTTAAAAAAAAAATCTATCCTATTTATTCATTGTTTAAAAAAACTTTTTGGTTAGGGAAGCAGGGGGTACAATATAGAGAAAGAATGTTTATGCAAAACAAAAATATTAATAAATTTTTTAAAAGTAAAAAGTGAAAATCCATGCAAAAATCATGAACTTGTTAATGAGAATGGCTTGAATGGTTCCACCAAATTCCTCCTCCAGTGATTCATCATAGTGTGGATGTGACTCTGGAATTCTCCAAAACTGCTGGACAGTACCCAGCTTTGACATGTCTTTGATTCTAGGCCTAATTTTGGAAATTAAGGAAGAGGCAGGAAAAGATTATTAAAGATCTCAAAATTAAGCCAAAGAATTTAGCTCAGCCAAGAAGGTTTGAGAGGTTAAACAGGCTGGCTTCAACTTGTCCTGCCAATTTCCTTATATGTTACTTTTCTTCTGCACTTCTATAGTCTAGCCAAATGGCTAAATGGGCATTCTTGCTCAGTCTCACACATGGTACTCCATATGGAATCTCTGTAATTTTGCATTGGCAATCTCTTTCGATCCTCTAGCAATCACTCCTTTCACTTCCACCTCACAAAATCTCCTCCTTCTGTCAAGATGGGGTTCAAGGACTGCTCTATAAATAAGCCTTTCTTGATTGCACTACTTCCGAAATCTCTCTTTTTCTCTCTGATATACTTTTAAGTTTTAGAGAAGCACTTTAGATAATTTATCCACCCCTCTCCACTTTCCCTCCTTGTCCTTTTATCACACACCCCTTTTCAAACTTGAATATGAGATTAAGCTAGAGAAGATCTAGTTTAAAATCAAGTCCACTTTCTTGCCCATCTACCTTTTAAATAATTCTGGCTTCCTTTTGGGTCAGATTTCATGTGGGAGTTGCCCAACCATATCTGTTGCCTCCCTCTCCCCCAACCCAGGAGAGAAGGCAGACAAGTACTGAACAGACCTGGGAAGGAGCAATCATTTATCTTTAAAATGTAGTGTTAGATGTAATTACTCTGAGGAATAGCACAGATGCCATCTTTAAAAAGTCAAAGTAAGTTATATTGAACTATTCAAATTTAAGAATCTGATTTATTAGGAAAAAAGCCTATACTTTTAAAGTTAATTCCCAAGTATAAAAAATTCCCTGCATTTAAGTTTCCTGAGTAATTCTTTTTAAATAAGAAAACCCAGTTCAACTGAAATTTGGTGTAAGAGTATGGAGGAGGGGGCAAAGGTATGGGGATGAGAATTAGGTTTTCTTTTTAGAATTTTTAAAGAACTAAATGAATGAGTCTTCTAATTATATAACTGTAGTCAGTTACTCTATCAATCCCTTCAATCATTCATCAATTCCCCACTTACTAAACTCCTGTCATCTGCAATCCACACAATTATTTTTCTTTGCTATTTTCTTCAAACTGAAGGTCTTTCTTATAATTCAGGTGGTATTGTGACAAAACATTATAAATTTGCGACCTTTTGGGGGGGAGGCTGAGTAGGGGAATATGGAAGAGAGACATTAGTGTGAATTATTGAAGTTAAATACTGAGAATACCTAAAATGTGATTTTTGACTCTTCAAGCAGAGTGCATAGTAGATGATAAGCTGCAGATGGTTACTAATAGCAGGCTTCCTTTAGATACATAAATTTGTAGAGAGATACCAGGGCTGGTTAAGTATGTTATCTCTCATAGCATCAAACCACTATTAAGGAACATATTATTTTTAGAGATTTAAGTTCACAGTTAGAAACCAAAGCTATGCATATGTTTACAGTCTTGAACATTTTCAAGACAGTCTAGGCACTAATTCCCATTAACGCAATGGCTTTCTTTAATCATTTTTAATTCACAGAGGAACTGCTTGGAAGCCTCTAAAATCAGGCACTTAATATAATCTATTTTTATCTATTTATGAAAATTTTCTAAGTAGGTTATGTGGATACATGATTGCAAATACTATTTGATTAGGATTTGAAATTATATATTGATTAGAAGAATCTATATTTCATGACAACTTTAAGGCTTAATATATCTTTAATTATAGATCTGAAGTACCTAGAGATAAGGAACCATGTTTTTGTTTCTTCTGTTTCCTTCTCCCTCCCCCTCATTGGACCATGTGAAGTCAGTTCACCAAACATTCATCTACATGATAAAGATTCAACATTGTAAAGGTCCCTCATGTAAAGGAGCTTACAATCTACTGCGGGTATAGCAATATATATATATATAATGACAAATAAACACAAGGTAGTTTGATTAGGGAAAGACTAAGAACAACTGTGAGAATTGAGGGAAATATTGTAGAAAGAATAATTCCTGAGTTGGACCTTAAAGGAAAATAAGGATCTGAGAGGCAGAGATAAGGAAAAGATTCAATACCTGTTCAAAGGCACATAGACAGGAGTTGGAATAGTGATTCCTAGGAGCAGCTAGTTTGGCTGAAATATATTGTACATTAAATGGAGCAAAAAGAACTAAAGTGAGGAAGGTGACTTGAAACCAGGAGGTGCAGAGGGTCTGATGTGCTAGAATGGGTAGTTTTTCTTTTTTTCCTAGAAGTACTTGAGGGCTGTTACATGTTTTTATAAGGAGAGAGACCTGATCAAATATGTACTTGGGAATATTATTTTAATATCTATGTATATTTCACAGTAGGAGTGGGAGAGAATGGAAGCAAAGAGAACAGTTGGGTGGTTATCATAATAAACCCATGGAGATATGAAGGTCTGAACTAGGTCAGTGGCCAGGTGGGTGGGGAAAAGAGGACAATTGAAAAAGATATTATGGAGATGTCAATGGGACATCTGCTTGGAAATTGCTAACAGTCAATAATTTAGGACTAGATATTAGGAGAAATATTAAGGAGTCATCTAATTAGAAATGTTAATTGAATCAAAGGGATATGGAATTGATGAGTTCAATGAGAGACTATAAGAATGAGGTCTTAGAACAGAAGTATGAGGGAGATTATTAAGGAGACAAGAGAAAGATGGTATTCCTATGAAGAATATGAAGGAACAACTAGATATATAGGAAGATAACCAGGAAATAAGAGTATCATAGTAGCCAAAACTATAAAGAATATGTAGAAGTAAAGCATGCTCAATATGGTCAAAGATTAGAGATGTTAAGTAGGAAGAACAGCATCATTAGAAACTCTTTAAAAAGTATTTTCAGTTGATTGCCAGGGAATGGATTGAGAAATGGATAGAAGATAAGAATAGGCAAGAGTTATAAAGGACTCTAGGACTTATATCATGAAAGAATAAAGAGATATAAAAACAGCTTGAGAGCACACAGTAGGAATTGATAAACATTTAGAGGGCTTTTTTTGGTTGTTGACCATATAGTGATTACTTTACAAATATATTTTATCAAAAGAATTAAAACTAACTTACATTTTTAACATTTTTATTTAATAAAGATTGTATTCAAGTTATAAAAAATTATGAAGGATTGAATTATCGTGATTTTTTAAAATAATCATCCACTGTGTCTTTAAAGGCAAGGTGTCCTGCTATGCACAATTTATAAGATTCTAGGTAATATGTCATATTTTGATATTCTATTTCACATGTCTGTCTAATCTTATATATTAATATTCTTTCTGATTTCTAATATTCTATTCTGATTTCTATGTTTTTTTCAAATCAGATTCTCCTTAGATGCCTTGACTTCAGAGCTAGAAATCACACCCTGAAGGCATAACACTATGCTGGGGCCTTGGTGGTTCTACTGATGAACCCCTCCTAGGCCCACCATTTCAGGCAGTCTTTAGCCATACCTTGCCCTAGTCTCTGGTTATCTTCTCACCATCTGCTTTCTGCCTTGTACCTGACCCCAGTCCCTTTCCAATACTGGAATGATAATCAAATTCATTCTGCTTTTGCTTCTAGAAAAGATGTATCAATATGCCACTTCCCCCTCTATTGGCTTCCCTTGCCAACCTAGTAACTTTTCAAATTAAAACACATTTCCTCAATCAACCTCTGTGTTGCCTCACCATATTAGAATCAAAGCTTCTTGAAATCAGGAACTTTGTTTTCATATTCTAGAGCTTAATGCATAGTAACAATTTAAGAAATATTTTTGGTGCTAGTGGTTGTTCATTCATTGACTCACTCACTAAGACACCTAAGAGCTATTTTGTTTTCCTGAGATCATCATATTTTGCTAATTGAGTTCTTGATTAACTGAAGTTTTGCTCTAAGGACTGACTGCCCTGTTCTTAAAAATATTACTTGTATGCATGTATATATGTGTATGTCTATGACACACACATATTGTCTATGATATACACACATATACATGTTTATCTGTATAATTGATTAACTTGATTTTAGTTGTCTAGTGAGGAACCCTATCCTACTGACCAAAAAGCCTCTAAGGTTACGTTTTGTTTTCATTCATAAAAGCCCTGCTACGTCTGGCATACTGCCCTCTGTTGACAAAACACTTTTTCTAGGCCCAGATCACCAGATGGACTAGTGATTGAATGTATTACATGATGTCTCAGAACCAGTATCAACACTGCTTGGCAGGGAATGCAAGATATCAGTTGCAATTGTCCTGGGGCTATTTCTTTAATTTGTGGCACCAGGCTAGAAATACCAGTCATTGCTAAATGAGAAGCTCCATGTAGCATCATCCAGTCATTCCTCTCTGCCCAACACTGACTTTGTCTATTCACTGGCTATTTTCCCATGAAAAATAAAAATGTGACTATTTCTGGGGCTTCAGTAAATGCCAGAATAATTTAAGGGTTTGAGGGATTACTTGTTTTTAACATAATTCCAGAAAATTCACATCAACCAGTCTTTTCTGTTTGATTTAACATTGTCCTCAAAGAATTTCCCTTCATGTTGACATATAATAATAATAACATTGATGACATATAGTGCTTTAGGTAATTTAAGCCTCACAAGAACCCTACATTAAACTGAAGAAAATTGAGGTTTCTGCCTCTTAGAATCCCTTGCTCCCTCTAAAGCAGACTTCAAGTATTAGTTTCTATACAAGCCCTTTCCTTGACTCTCTTAGTTGTTATAATTCTTTCTAAAAATGATTTGGCCTTCCCCTAAACAGTGTTCATATGGAATGAATCCCCTTAGAGAATGTTGTGGTACAGCTAGGTGGCACAGTGGATACAGCAAAGGGTTTGGGATTAAGAAGACTCATCTTCATGAGTTCAATCCTGGCCCCAGACACTTTCCAGTTGTGTTACCCTGGGTAAGTCACTCAAACCTGCTTGCTTCAGTTTCCTCATCTGTAAAAAAGAGCTGGAGAAGGAAATGTCAAATCATTTTAGTTTCTTTGCCAAGAAAACTCCAAGGGGGTCAAGAAGTGTCAGATATGACTGAAAAACAACAAAAAAGGATGTTAACGCCTTAAGAATAAGGAATCCTATTTTTTGTCTTTTGATTGCTAAGTATCTAGTAACATGGTACAATACACAGCAGGTGCAGGTGATTACTATTGAACTGAATTGGGATTCATAGATGCTTTCATCTGAAAGATACCTTAGAAATCTTTTGGTCCACTTAAACTGGACCCCAAAAGGTTAAGGGACTTGGCCAAAATCACACAGTTGGTTAATGATAACTTAAATAGTTTTCTAAGAATAAAACACAACTAACACATCAGAGGATAAAGATTTAATTTCCTTCTAGGCCTAATCCTAGGAGACTTTTTACTGTGACATCAAGGAAAATGACAGGAAATAAAGATGAGTAAATATCTTGCTCTAAGAATAAACCACTCATTTATCTAAGATCTACTTTTCCAGGAAGCTATGGGATACAATTAGAAGTTTCTCTATTGGTGCTTTAGGGTAGCTGGTTTCCAGAAGAATGTATTCATTAGACATACTTGGATGATTAGCTTATGCTCAGAATGGATGGGTCTTAAATCTGAATAAAGTCTAAAACTAAAGTTTTCCCACCTTTCCCATCTATACATGGTAGTGTTATGACAGATGAGCCTCAAATTGCTTCAATGAGCTGCACAAATCAGTCTAATGAGGAGTTATAGTCTTTAATGTGAATTTACTCTGTTGTATTGAAGGGGAAATATACCCGAAGAAAGAAATAAATGCAGCGTAGTAAATCAGGTTTCCCCAGGGCACAAACTACTCCCTGATAGGTACCTTTGGAAACTGCATTCAATCTTTGAAACCACTGGAGAGATCTTTTCTTGCTTCAGGGTACCACATAATCACATATGCTGCAGTATAAAGTGGTGGGTTATTCACTGGGACAAGCTGGTTCATTGATTTAGGGACAGCAATTGGTTCATCAAGAAAGCAGAGATGGAAGAAACAATTGGTGTCTTGACTCTTAGATATAATTAGGGTAAAAAGACAAGTGAAAACTGCTCCTGAACAAGTAACAGGAAATATAATTTTAAAGTACAGTCTCAACAGAAGAAGAGAGCTGAATAAGATAAAGTGCTAATATTTTTTTCTAGGTCTTTTCTTTTAGGACTTCAAAGTATAATAAAGGAGTTAGGAGGTAGCATAGGGAGAAGAAAGGTCCCCAGTCTGATCTGGAAAGTAAAGATGCAAGAGTTGATGTCAACTAAGCTTCTTAAACATGCCCAAGGTAGGAAAGATGGAAAGAAACTTTTGCTTTTCCATTGTCACGATTTTGATCTGGTCTACCATTAGCCATTAACATATAAATTAGAAACCACCCTTTCTTCAGTACAGAGAAAAGGCTAGATCTGTTTACTACTTTTGTTATATATTTGCATTCCAAAAAAGAAATAGTCCTAACCATGAACTGAAAGAAATCTCCTATATTCTCACAATGTTAATACTATGGTTACATGGGGGAGGGGCACTTATAAATAAATACATTATTTCCCTCACATCCTTTCTTCCTAGTACATGATATTTAACAGTTATATAGTGCTTTAATATTCACATACATTTAACATATATAACATGGTGGACCCTTGCTCTGCTCTCTAAGGGCCAGGTTTGTTGTCTTGTTCTCCTCTTCTCCCCAGGATTTTCTAGTCCCCCCAGGGAATTAGAAAGTGTGTCTTGCCTTTGTCATAGGCTCAAGCCTCCATTGACTGTCTCCTTCCCATTTTAGGATTAGCCTGAGAGGCAAAAGATACAGGTTTAATGAACAGATGGAACTAACATTTATTAAACTCCTTCTATCTGACAATGTGTTAGACATTATGCATACAAATTAAAAAATAAAAACAGTTCCTCCTTTCAAGAAGCTTATATTCTACCTGGGAGAAATGACACATGCAGGATACCTCCAGCCTAGAGAAGAGAATAACTACAAGAAACTACAGAGATTGTGAGCTTAAGCACTGGAGAGTTGATGTTCATATTTTCATTTTCTCTCTAATAGCAATAGTAAAACTTGTTTGATTACTATTACCAAATGACATGTAAGCCTAACACGTGGAAAGGGCATATGTGTGTGATTATGTGTACTGGTTGAGTAAATGGAAATATGTTTGAGCTGGATAGGTCCTGGCTTCTTGATGGTAGTGAAATAGAGTGTGAAGAATATACTTGGCCCACTTATAGTAGGTTAGGTGAGATCTCTTTCACTCAATCATTAATCAGGGTGGATCAGTTCAGAAACAGAGTAACAAATCTGAGTAAATTAATTCTCCCAGGGTGGGAAATCATTAGGAAATATGGAAGAGGTCTGAGGGTTGTTCTTCCTGTTGCAAAGAAGTGGGCCACTAGGAAGACAGATGGCCATTCTGGGTATGCACTGGTGAATGGGTGTTAGTTCTATCAGTGATTAGCTATGCATAAGGAATTGACAACATCTCTGAGCCTCAGTTTCTTTCTCTGTAAATAGAGTGGACCAGATAAGTGATCAATAATCTTTTAAGCAATAAGAGTCATCTGAAGGATTGGTACTTTTTTTCAAAAAATCAGTCTTAGAATAGGGGAAGTATGATATAAGAAATAGAATTCTGGATGTGGGCCCAGGAGGCTCTGGATTGAAATCTCACCTCTGATATTTACTAGCTGTGAGACCCTGGTTAAATCACTTAACCTCCATGTGACTCAGAAAATGTCCTCCGAGATATCTACCAAATCATATCAAGATCATTAGATGAGTTAAAGAATTATCCCACTGGGTTGATAAAATCAATGATCCTTAGATATATTTAAAGTACAGCTTTTTAAAGAGCTAAATTATGGAATGATTTGATAATGTGTTTATATTAAAAAATTAAAATTATTTTATATTTTTACTGATGGGACACCAAGAATAAAGAGCACAGATACATATTTTATCTCTATTTTTTGCCAGCATTTCATTTCACCACATAATTCACAAATTATGGTGACTCATTTTTCCAAGTACCAAATGTGCTTATATATTAATGAGATGACTCAGATAAAGACATCTTTAGTTCTGACTAAAAGAAGTACAAAAACTTAAGACAAGTAGTTTGTGGCTTTCAAGTAACTGTTTGGGTGGCTGGATGGTCTTGTATGTTTTTTTTTAGCACTGAAAATCTGTGAATCTATGAGATAGAACCACATCAATAGATACTGAAGTAAGAGTGAGCCAATGGAAACAATCAAATGACTCTACTGTTCAGTGTTTATGTAGAGAGAAAGACAGAGATAGAGAGAGACACAGAGATAGAGTCCAGCCCACAGCACATGACCTGTATTAAATAAGGATTTGTCTTTGTATGTCCATTATTTCAACAAATAAATATGAGATAGGGCACATAAATGTCCTTTTCTTTTCCTTCCCTTCCCTTTTCTTTCCTTCTCTTCCCTTCCCTTCTCTTCCCTTCCCTTCCCTTCCCTTTCTTTCTTTCTTTCCTTTTCTCCAGTCAGTTGCCAAGTCTTGTTGATTCTCCCATCAACATCACTCAAATCTATCTATTCATTTCTTTCACCACTCTAATTCAAGCCGCTATTGGCTCTTGGCTAGATTCGTGTAATAACCTTCTATTGGTCTCCTTGACTCAGATCTCTGTCTTCTCTAACTCCTTCTCCACACAGCTGACAAAGTGATTTCCCTAAAGCACAGAACTGACCACATGATTCCCTTTCTAAATAAATTATAATGACTCCCTATTACCTCCAGAATCAAATAGAAGCATATCTGTTTGGTATTTAAATTCCTTCACAGTTTGGCTATAGCAGACTTTCCAGATTTGCAACATAATATTCTCTTCATAGACTCTACCATTCATCCAAGCTTGGCAGTTTGCTATTTCTCACACATGACACTTCCATCCCCCTTCTCTGTGTCTTTGCTCAGGCTGTTCATTTTCCATCTCATAATGTACTCTTTCCCTACTTTCACTTAATAGAATCTTTATCTTTCCTTAAATCTGAACTCATGTGACATCTCCTACATCAAATTTTCTGTTTCCTCTCAGCCTTTCCATCTGATCACTTGGCATTTGTTTTGTATATTTTCTATAATTTATTTATTTATGCCTGTATGGTTAATGTATTTTTGCCTAATGTGAAGATCCTTCCCATCCATAAATCACATGGAAGCCTAAGTCACATGTGTTGGGAGAAGCTTGCTGAATGGGTGAAGCAGAGCTGGGAAGAAGTTCGTGAGAGCAGTTAGGGTGGAGGAGAGAGAAAGAACACAGGAAGGCACAAGTAGTCTTGTGAGTGTTTGCTTGTGGAAAGGGCCCAGCAGTAGGGCAGGGGCAGGGGTTGGCTTGGGAATGGCGTTGTCTCCTGCAGTGCTAATGTGCATTGACTTCTTGGCTACTATGATGGATTTCACTTTCTGATGCTGGGATTTGATTTTCTGGTGTCTGAATGTATGTTTTTCTTCTACCTTCTATATGGACAGTTTGCTATACTTTGAGATTCAGAACTACTTCAGCATATTCGCAATCACTGCTAGTACTGTGAATATTGCCTTGATGATACATTGCCCATGTTATTTTCCCCATAGAATGCAGGCTCCAAGAAGCTATGGATGTTTCATAGTTGTCTTTATATTCCTAATACTAAGCACAATTTCTGGCACTCAGGAAGAGTTTAATAAGCCCTTTTGATTGATACGTACCAGATGTGACCACAGACAAGTCATTTGACCATTCAGTGGTCCAGATAGCTCTTAAACTATAAGTTATATATGATTTGTCAGTCTTTAACAAAAGGATTTCCCTTGCAGAATTTCTTGAGGCTAAATGAAATTACAGATACAGACTGAAAACTAATAAATTGTTTATACATCTTATAGGTACTTAATTCTTTTTCATTAATGCTAACACTACTTAGCAATAATTTATTTTGTATCTATTATGTCCAATTCATTGGACTAGACACCAATAATAAAAAAAATAAAAGAGATGAAAACAAAAGGAATCTTAGTCCCTGCCTTAGAGCCCAAAAGGGTGAAAAGGGGTGCTGAGATATAGACATATATAAATGCAACACTACTAGCACCTGATAAATGCACAGAGCAATACAAAATCTGCAGAGATCACATAAGCCAGGGGAAATGAATTCAGCAATAATTGTAAGGGAAGAGACCATCAAGTTGGCCCTTTATCAGACTTAAGAAATAACAGTACTTACCCTCCTGCCCCCTTTTCCTAAATACCTTAACTATATAAAAATATGCAGGCAGAGAGAATTGTGGAGTACACTGTCGTAGAACAGAGCAGAAAGCAATGTAGCTTAAATACCCTTTCTCAATTTAAGAGATTAAAATGGTCCACAGTCATACACAGCAGAAACAAAGCCATGCTGAGAGACAGATTTACACAGTGGATAGATAGATTCCTAAAGCTGAGGTCAGCAGACCTGGCCTTGACTTACACCCCAGTCACTTTCAAGAAGTAAATCATGGGCAACTTCCTATTGTATTGGTTTCCTCTTCTATAAAATAGGGATACTGATGCTTGGTCTAGCTCTTTCATAGGGTTATTGTTTGGAAATAACTAACTGGGCTAACCTCATTTGCTAATCCAAATTGTTAACCTGAAATCACGATATAAATGTACATTGCCATTTTTGTTGGTCTTGTGTTGTTATTTTACATAGAGCTGAAAGAAAGGGTAGAGATCACCGAGTCTGATTGTCAGTTCAACACACATTTATTAGGCATTTACTGTGTGATAAGCACTGGGAATAGAAAGGCAAAAATGAGATATTTCCTGACATCAAGAAGCTGACATTCCATTGACTATATAACTTCTACACAGATATGTAAATACAAAATAACTCAGAAATTGGTACACGATATAGGATACAAAGTTCCAACTTCACTAACTGACTACAGAGGGTATATAGTTTCTAGATACTTGTTTATAACACATGTGTAGTAACTCATACATACTAACACTAATGAAGCATCTGTGGTGCAGTGTATAGAGAACAGGGTCTGGAACTAATAAATGCTGAGTTCAAAGGCAGCATAAGATACAACCCTGAAAAAGTCATGTAACCTGTCTGCCTCAGTTTGCTCAACTATGAAATGGGAATTATAATTGCACCTATTTCCCATGGTTGCTGTGAGGATAAAATTAATTTATATTTGTAAAGCACTCAGCACAGTGTTCTGGCACATAACAGGCACTTACCTTCTTTCTGCTGAATGCTTTACAAAATACTCTACTTTGTGTGGTTCAGATCTCCAGCAGAATTGTTATCAATTGAAAAGGTACATTATTGATGTAGGAGAACCATTCATTGAAGTGTCCATGTAAAAATTATGATAATAGCTTGCTTGCTAAGCTTATCAACATTAGTTGAGATGAATGGTTCTCTTGTCCCTGAAGGGCTTGTCTAGAAAAAATAATTGAATACAAGATCTGGGAAAAGGGATTCAAGTTCTATATATTTTTTTGTATGCAAAAAATGGGTTGGGGGAAGGGAAGCAAAAATAATTTACATTTGCATGCACTTTAAGGCTGGCAAAGCATTCACACAGCTTATCATATTTGAGCTTCACTACAGTCATTACTGTCACCATCTTCATTATCATCATCCTCATTATGAGTAGCTTTTATATGGTACTGTAAGATTTGTGAAAACACTTTGCATATATTATCATATTTGAGCTTTAAAATACAATAATAATAATAATAATAATGAAAATGATAGCTAGCATTTATATAAACATTTTAAGGTTTACAAAATATTTAAGTTTCTCCTTTTATCCTCACAATATGCCTGGGAGACAGGTGTAATTATAATTCCCATTTTATAGATTAGGAGACAGATAGAGGGTAAGTGATTTGCCAAAAGTTATATGGTAAATGTTTGAGATCAGGTTTAGATTCTGGTCTTCCTGACTCCAAATCCAGCATTCTAATCACTTTGCTACCTAGTTGCCTATGTGAATTAAGTGACAAATATCGTTATCTCCATTTTTCATATGAGCAAACTGAGGCTTGGTTGCAGCTCTTTCTTTCTTTTAGCCCAGCACTCTAACCATTTTACCATGACACTCTTAGGTAGGACATATATGGAGATATCAGTTTCCTCGAATTTTAGCTTTCTATAAGCAGGACTTGCCTAGAAATGACTGGTTTGTTTTCCCCTGTTGGCTGTGATTTCCTCATATGCAAAATGGTAAAGAAATGATAGTACATACTTTCCAGGATTGTTGTAAGGATCAAATGAGATATTAATTGTAAAGCCCTTAGCACAGTGCCTGATGTAGTAAATGCTATACATGTCAGTTGCTATTATTATTATTCATTATAGTTAGCAGATGAAGGCATTCCTTCTTATCCTTTCTCTTCTATCTATGCATAAGGGCAAGTAAAATAGGATATTTTGCTATTTTACTTTTAGCATAATCAAGAAGTATAATGCCTCTACTTGAATGTGACTAAGGAAGATCTTTCCCACTTATTGTCTGGTCTGGGAAGATTTGTAGGAAGGTCAATGCTTTTTGTTAATGAGGCACTAGTTCTCTAGGGATGTGATGCCTTCTGGCTCTAAAAAGTGTATAAAGACTCTGAGGGTGAGGTTTTATTTGGGGCTTAGTTTTTATAAGATGGTTTCAGTAGCTGATGAAGCTACTTTAAGGAGTCCTCCTGGTTTTGAAAACCCAGATGTCGGTGCTTCCCTCTTTGGTAACTATGGTCAGTTAGACCTGTCTGTTAAATTATGATCAGGCAGAGGAAGCCATGTCTGTTGACTTTTTGATTTCTCTGTATTTTCTTTACTGATTCCCCTGAAATAGGTGAATAATAGAAGTGTTTGGTTAAAGGAATGATACATGTGCTTGATTAAAGTGATTGTTAATCCGTCAAAATTTGCCTTTACTTTTACGAATGCAGATCTAATAACCTGTGACAGTAGGCCCCGATGAGTATGTTGAGGTGCTTACTGATACACTATGTGACCTTGGGCAAGTGAAAACCTCCTTGATCCTCAGTTTTTTATCTTTCAATTGAGGGGGTTGGATTTCTAAGAAAGCTTTCAAGTGAACATCCTATGACACATCATGTAATTTACTACCTTTGTTATTGAAGAAGAGTCTATTTTCTAGGTTTAAGAAGCCACATTCTACAAGTCCAAAATGTCAAACCAACACAATGTGGTACAATGGGGAGGCCACTGAATCTACAGTAAGAGGAACATAGGTCAAATCCCAGATATAATGATTACCATCTATATTGCCTTGAACAAGCCCCTCAACCTCCTTGGACCTCTGTTTTTTATCTGTCAAATGAGGGGATCGTAATAGATAGATAGTTTCTGAGGTCCTTTCTCCTTTTAAATCTATAAGCCACTGGAGAAAAAAATGAAACTCATCAGCAGATTAATTTAGTGTTCATATCTGGGCTCATTTGCAGGCAAGGATTATTTTTAATGCTTTAAATTCTTTCTCTCTATGACTAAATTAAGAAAAAAATCTAGGAGAGTAACAGGTATTGGGTTTTCTGAAACTCCAAAAGATATTAGAAAGCTTTTGTGTAAACAATAACACTTGCCTTCTTGCTTGGTAAACAGTGTATGTATTTCTAATAATGTCAGTGTATTGGGAGAAATGCCTGCAGCTCACCATTCTCATTAAACAACTAATACTTGCCTTGAGCACAAACATGCTAGAAAGTTTAGTGATTTGGAGAGAAGGAAAGCTAATGGAGCATCAGAGATCTGAGTGGGCTATTATTATTTAGCATTTATGCTGAACATTACATTCATGAAGGGTGGTTTTTGTTTTTGGTACATTTTAGTCCTTTGCCAGTGAATCAAGCTTTGTCAGTTGTCTGTGATTTCCTGCTTTTGATTAATCAAAATCTTGAAATAAGCAAGACTGGAAAGAATTCCTTCAGCATCAGAGGACTACAGTCAGTGAACTGGAATCTGAAATTTGATTGTGTAATGAGGCATATCATCCAGGAACCCTAGCTTCTGGTGCTAGTTTTATTGCTAAATGTGATGGAGAGCAAGCTGTTTCTCCTTGGGTTCCTCTGTAAACCCAAGAAATGAGGGCTTAAAAAGAATTATTTTTAAGCACTTGGTATGTACATGATTCTGTCCTATAGAAATACCTCTAGCATAATAATGAGATGCTTCTATTATTGTGACCTTGGGATTCTGATCTAACAAGATCACAGGTAATTACCGAATCATAGAATGCAATGTCATAAGGCTTAAATTATGTCTCAGGATTTTGAATGAACTAAGGGATGAGAGTATTGAACTCCTGTTGATGACCTCTGACAAAATCCAGAAAAGAGCAGAAGTGCCACAAGACTTCAAAGAGAAAAACATCACCCCATTTTTTGGGGGAGAGGAATGAAATAAAGGGACAAGTTCTTCAAATTATAGGGCTGTGATCTAGGTTTCAATACAAGGTAAAATACATCTAATCAATCAACAAGCATTTATTAAGTACCTACTATGTGTCAGCCACTATTCTGATTGCTAGAGACACAAGATCAAAAACAAAATAGTCCTTGTCTTCAAAGAATTTACCTTCCATTGTGGGAATCACAAAGCCCACTTAAGTCTATGCATTGCATAGACTTGTTAAGACAAGGGATTTTGGGGAGGGAGTAAGGCACTAAGGAATTGAAGGAGTGACAGGTGATCACTGACTGTCAGATGGAAGAAATCTAAGAGGTAATGTAGTATAACTGCTTCTTATTACAGCTGAGGAAAATGAGGACTTGGAAAGGTCAAAAGGATTAGTACATGACAGAGCTGGAATTTGAACCCAGGTCATCTGTATCTAGAACTGCAACCCTTTCCACTATACCATGCTATCTCCTCACATATGATTTCCAAAAAGTTCTAAGCCAAACACAAGAACAGCAAAAAACTAGAATGATCTCATGTTGGTGGTACGCCACGATGATGTAGCTTATTCCTAACCAACACATTGATTTTGAGATATTAAAGTGGAAAGAATACTGGCTCTCAAGTTGGAACATGGGTTCAAATTCCAATTCTAATAGTACTGTTTGTGTCAATGAGGGTAAGTCACTCAACCTCCCTGGGTCTCAGTTTTTTAAATTACCAAATGAGGCATTGGACTAGATGACCAAAGTAGTTGGTACTTTCCAATTCCAGACTGATAATCTCTATGACTTTAGATTTCTTGCTTCCAAGGTCTCATGGAAATTGATTTTTAAAAATTGTTCATATATCTGTATGTATGTATGTATATATACATATTCATGTACGTACACACAGACACACACGTATATGGGTTGAAGTTTTATCTCTGATACTATCTGTATAACAATGGAGAAATGTGCTATACATACCTCAGAGGGTGGTTGTGAGTCTTAATTGAGATAATGTAGATAAGCACTTAACAAATTCTAAAGCAATATATAAATTTCAGTTATTATTAATTATTATTATTGGTAGTAATAGTGCTAGTAGTAGTAGTAGTAGTGGTGGTGGTGGTAGTAGTAATAGTAGTAGTAGTAGAGTCTGGGTCTGGGTCCTACTCTGAAGAAAAGTATGGGAGAGAAAAGGTATTAACTCACTACCAAATTGAAAGTCTAAAGAGCCATTGTGCTGATCTTTTTGTTGTATGCCTATGAAACATAGACAGTCTACCAGCGCCATGCCAGGAAAATGAATCACTTCCGCTTGACTTAGGAAGATTCTGAACATCACCTGGCAGGATAAGGTACCAGACACTAAGGTCCTTACTTGAACTAAACTGCCAAGCATTCAAACCATGCTTCAGAGAGTACAACTTTGGTTGGCCATGTTGTTTGAATGTAAAACATATGCTTGCCAAAAAACTATTTTATGAAGAATTTGCATGGGGCAGGTGATCACATGGTGGTCAGAAGAGGTGATACAAGGACATTCTTAATGTGTCTCTCAAGAACTTTGGAATTGATTGTGTGACATGGGAGACACTGGCAGAGGAAAGCTCAGCATGGCATGACCACATCAGAAAGGGTGCTGAGCTCTATGAGCAAAGCAGAATTGAAACATCTCAAAGGAAATATAGGATGTACAAATTTTTGTTCACATGGACTATCTGTGCCCAGTCTGTGACACAGCAATCCAAGCTCATATTGGTCTGATCAGTCACAGTCAGACACATTGAAATTTGACTTTATCATGGCAATATCCTTTTGATCCTCTTCGAGAACAAAGGACAACAACCAACCAACCAACCAAGTAGTAGAGCAGTAATAGTAGGGAAAAGACACATTTGTAGTAGAAGCTATTGGCTTTATAATATCTCTGTGGTTGTACAAATGCTCCATGGAGAAGATTTATGTGACAAAAACCAATACACTTAAAATCTGTCTGAAAAAGCAAAGAGTATAACTAACACAAAGATGTGAAAACCATCAATGGCTTTCTAGAACATTTCAGAAGTCTGACTCAAAGTCTACCGAAGCAAAGAGAGCACAGTGATTTGGGCTTTCTTTTCTAGTATCTTCAGTTCTCTATCACACATAAAGTAAAGAAATGGATATTTTGGCTTCTCTAATTCATTAAAATGGTGCTAAGCATTCACCATGTACAATGTACTAGGGACCCAAAGACCAAGCAGAGAAAGAGCCTGTGTCTGTAAGTGGTTTATCCTCTTTACTAGGATATATGTGTGCAAATAAGTAAATAAATGATGAGAGAGAGAGAGAGAGAGAGAGAGAGAGAGAGAGAGAGAGAGAGAGAGAGAGAGAGAGAGAGAGAGAGAGAAGAGAGAGAGCACTCAAAGCACCCACTTTCCATTTCAGCCTCACAGCAACCACATAAGTACAATAGATTTTATTATCTCTATTTTATAGTTAAGGAAATTGAATACAAGATGTTTAGAGGACATGCATTGCCAGACAGCTAGTCAATTTCAGAGGCAGGATTTGAACATGTCTTCTCAACTCCTAATCCTACACTCTTGTCACTATACCTTGCTGCCTGTCTGAGCAAAATTAAGCGTAATACTAGCTGTCACTATATGAAGCTCTTGTTTTCAAAAGGTGGATTTAGAAGGTCCAAAGTTCATAGTAATTCTGTCCTTGTAAAATAGTTATGAAACATTGGAATTGCCCATTATTAGTAAAAAACTGTCTAACAATAGGCTAGGGAATTGGGATTCCAGTCCTATGCTAGGACAGCACACTTTCTCCAATGTAGCTCCCACTATGTCCCACGCCCCCAATTTACAAAACAAAGAGATTCAAAGAACAAGAAGGATAGCATTGAGCACAAGTATTTTGAAAAATAAAATTGGATCAATAGGATATAATATTTAATAGAACAAAGAGATATGCTTTGAAATAGCTACCTCTTGGCTGTCAACATCACCAACCTGAAGTAAGACAGAATCAATTTTTCTGTGTTTTTTGTTTCATTTCATTTTCCTCAGTGTTGTAGCCCCTGAGTTTCTTCATCTTAGGCCTTGTCATTTTCCTGTTACCTCCCTTTTCTATTTGTTATCCCTCTTGAGGAATCCTTAAAGTTCCTACTATAGATTAAAAACAACAACAACAACAACAAAATCTTTGCCCTCCAGATATAGCTTCTTCTCTTCCCAAGATGCAATGAAACACAAATCCCAAAGTCTCTAGCCACTAGGTCTTTTCCTAAGGGCATGGCCTAATCCTTGACAGAATACCTATTACAGAAGAGTCACTGGTTCTAGTCTCTGTTCTGTCACTAATTGACTCTGTGGCCTTAGGCAAGTCTGGGTATTTTTCAGGACATCAGTCTTTTCATCTCTAAAATGAATAGATGATCCCTAAGCTCCTTTCCATCTCTAAAATGTTATGATTCTATGAATAAGAATAATTGAAATAGGCTCACAGAGGTTATGCAATTTGCTTAGAGTCCAAGAATATTTGAACCCAGGACCCCCTACTACCAGTTACAGAATTTATTCTAGCACACCACCTTTCTTGCCTCCCTCAAGGGACTTAAACAGGAATTGTCTCTGTCTTCAAAGAGCTAACAAGAAGCATGAGCAGTCATTCCCACTTATTAAATCTGTATGACAAGAAATATTTATTACCTTAAATTTGAACATTATTCTCTTACCTTATTTCCCCGTCCTAAGCTATCATGTCCTGTGATTCTACTAATACTTTTAAACTTCTCTTTTTTTTAAGAATGTTACTTCTGCTCTCAAAAATTTTCATTTTTTTTTGTGGGGGGAACCAAGATGGCAGAGTAAAAGCAGGGATTTGATAGAGCTCTTCCCCCAAACCCAGTCAAGTATCTGTAAAAATGAGTCTAAACAAATTCTGGAGCTGCAGAAGCAGAATAACCGAGTAAAGCAAATCTCCAGCCTAAGACAGCCTGGAAGGTTGACAGAAATCATCTATCCTGCTGGGCTGGGAGCAGAGTGCAGTCCAACACAGGCCAGCACAGGTGGGACCTGAGCAGGCCTCAGGGGGTACTGAATCACTGGTGGTTTCCAGACTTCATGACCCTCAAACACCAAAGACAAATTAGAAGGTCAGCGGAAAAAAACTTGTTGGACCTGTGTGAGAGAGTAGAGTGGTCCTGCCCCAGCCCCGGGGTGGCAGAGAGGACAGAGGAGCTGCTGGTGGCCACAGAAGCAGCAGGGACAGCAGCCGCCACAGTTTCTGGAACTCTAGGCCACAGATGGTAAGGAGATGAAGCAGCTGGCAGTATACCTCCCCACCTGAACTGAAAGCAGGAAACTACCTTGACAAAGAGCTCAAAAGTCAAGTAATTGGCTGAGAACATGAGCAAAAACAGGAAAAAAATTAGACTGTAGAGTATTACTTTGGTGACAAGGAAGATCAAAACATACAACTGGAAGTGAACAACAAAGTCAAAATTCCTACATCCAATGACTTCAAGAAAGAGATGAGTTGTCTCAGTCCATGGAAGAACTCCAAAAGGATTTTGAAAATCAACTAAGAGAAGTAGAGCAAAAACTGGGAAGAGAAATGAGAGTGAGAGAAGAAAATCATGAAAAGTGACTCAACTGCTTGCTAAAAGGGACGCAAAAATTCTGAAGAAAATAATACCTTAAAAAATAGACTAATCCAAATGACAAGAGATCCAAAAAGTCAATGAGGAAAAGAATATTTTAAAAAGCAAAAATAGCTAAATGGAAAAGGAGGTCCAAAAGCTTACTGAGGAAAATAATTCTTTAAAAATTAGAATGAAGAAGATGGAAGCTAATGACTTTACGAAAAATCAAGAAATTATAAAACAAAGCCAAAGCGATGAAAAAAATACCAGACAATGTGGAATATCTCATTGGAAAAATAACTGACCTGGAAAATAGATCCAGGAGAGACCTAAAAGCCACACTCAAAAAAAGAGTCTAAACATCATCTTTCAAGAAATTATCAAAGAAAACTGCCCTGATATTCTAGATCCAGAGGGTAAAATAGATATTGAAAGAATCCCCTGATTGCCCCCTGATGGAGATACCAAAAAGAAAACTCCTAGAAATATTGCAGCCAAATTCAAGCAGCCAGAAAGAAGCAATTTGAGTATTGTAGAAATAGAATCAGGGCAACACAAGATCTAGCAGCTTCTACATTAAGGGATCAGAGGACTTAGAATATGATATTCCAAGAGTGAAAGGAGCTAGGATTAAAACCAAGAATCACATGGTGAGGAAAGCTGAATATAATAATTCAGGGGAAAAAATGATCATTCAATGAAATAGAAGAATTTCCAACATTCTTGATGAAAAGACCAGAGTTGAATAGAAAATTTGACTTTCAAATTCGAGAAGCATGAAAAGGTAAACAGGAAGGAGAAATCATAAGGGACTTACTACAGTTGAACTGTTTATATTCCTACATGGAAAGATAATATTTGTAACTCTTGAGACTTTTCTTAGTGTTAGGGTAGATGGAGGGATTATACATAGAGAGCACAGAGTGAGTTGAATATGGAGCAATGATATGTAAAAAAAATAAAATTAAGGGCTGAGAGAGGAATATATTGGAAGAAGAAAGAGAGAAACAGAATATAAAACAGAACATAAAAGAGGCAAGAAAAAGTTGTTTTTCAATGCAGGGGAAGAATGAGGAGGTTAAAGGGAAAGAATGAATCTTATTCTCATTGCATCTGGCTTAAGGAGGGAATAACATGCACATTCAATTTGGTATGAAAATGTATCTTACACTATAGGAAAATGGGGTGAAGGGGATAAGCTGGGGGTGGGAGAAAGATAGAAGGCAGGGCAAATAGGAGGAGAAGGTAGTTACAAGTATACACTTTTGTGAAGGGACAGGGTCAAAAGACAGAACAGAATAAATGGGGGGCAGGATAGGATGGAGGGAAAATAGTTAAGTCTTTCACAACATGACCATTACACAAGTGTTTTGCATAACTGTACCTGTATAACCTATATTGAATTACTTGCCTTCTCAATGGGAGTGGGTAGGGAAAGAGGAAGGGAGAGAGGTTGGAACTCAAAGCTTTAAAAAACAAACTTTAAACATTGTTTTTACATGCAACTGGGAAATAAGACATACAGGCAATGGGGTATAGAAATCTATCTTGCTCTACAAGAAAATAGAGGGGAAGAGGACAAGAGAAAAGGAGGTATATGATAGAAGGGATGACAGATTGGTGGAAGGAGTAATCAGAATGCACTCGTTCTTAGGGTGGGTCGAGGGGAGAGATGGGGAGAAAATTTGGAACTCAAAATCTTGTGGAATTGAATGTTGAAAAATAAAAATAAATTATTTTTTAAAATTCTTTTTTTGCCTTTATATTAATAATATTCCAATTCCTTAGACCAATAAGATTGATAAACCCAGAGGAAACATGGCCCCAGAGCTCCTTTTATCATTTATTTTGCCTCTTTACCTGGTAGGAGCATTCAAATTGTCATACTAATTAATTTCCAGATACATCTTCATCATTTTTCTCTCAATCTTTTCTCCTACAGTTTTCCATTGTGAAAGTCATTGTCCTGTCTTTTTTGCTTAACTGATTTTTAATTCCTATATTTCCCATAAATTCCCATATTCCAATTTTTTGATTCCTATAACACTTACTCTCTATACAACTTGTTTGATGTTTACTTTTGTTGTTTTTGTCGGGTCCTGGGACTTAATTCTTGAGAAACGTAAAGAAACTCTCTACCAGTGCAAATCAACAATGGCTCTGCAAGTTATACCTCTGATTTTGCCAATTTTAAGATGTAAATACTTAAATTGAAAATCTATCAGCTCTTATGAGCCAGGTAGAACTGGTTCCAACACAACCCTGTATATAGATGAGTTGGCAAGGAATCAGATTATAATTAGTACAGAGTTAGCCTGAGGTATATGCTCCACAGTATCAATTCTAGGTACCAGTGGGAACACATTACAAACATGAAAAGTGAAGGAATAACAGAAAGATTATTGACTATCTAAATACGTACTCATGATTTGATGAAGTGCATGCCTTAGTTTGAAATTCAGGAGTTATGACCTCTTGATGTCATGCTAGTGCCCTTTTCTGACTTTTGTATTCTAACATAATTGGAGTATGACTTCATCAGTAATACAAACTATTACATAACATTCCCATCTCCCACAGAAAAGAAAGTAGGCAATAAAAGTATAAACGAGGCATCTGATGCTATTTTCTCATTTGAAATTGTGAAGATTTCCTGAATCTTTACATAGAGGAACAGTTCAATTATTCATTTACAGAGTAAGAAGCCTTCAGCATTTATTCCAGAAGTATACCTTACATTACTCTCAGGAAGGATATAGTCTAATTAGCTACTGATAGCATTGTTAGATTTAGAGGGAAAAAGAAACTTGTGGTGTTAAGTGGAAGCTAGTAGATCCTGACTACATGATAAGACTATAGATTCCTTTTAATAAATGACTCTAAATCATTTCCTGAACCATCATTTATTTTCTTATCAGAAGGCCCTGGTAGTATTATATAATGGCACTGTGAGGATACCATTAGATTGAGGAGTCAGAGGACCTTGGTTCAAAATCTGGCTGTTACTTGTTTGACCTTGAGAATGTCACTTAGTTTTTCAAAGCCTCAGTATTTTTATTTGTACAAAGGGGGAAAAAAGAGCAGAGTAGAAGTTGGGATTAGGTTTGATAGCCTCTAAGTTCCCTTGTAGTTCCAGATCTGTATTGCTATGATCATAATTTTAAGCATAATTTGATTGAATATGACCAAGGACCTAACAAGCATCAGGTACTTCTGGGAATATGAAATGGTAATAAGGGGCTGCTCCCATGCCTACAAAGAATTTATGCTTTAACTGTACAGATAAGTCCTACATATGAGGAAGACAATAATATAAAGTCAGAATGGTCTATTTTATATGCAGTATATTTACTAGGTCACACTATTTTTATACATAAAAGTTAAAAGAAATCTACTGATTAATAGAATTTTTGTCTAGAAGGGACCATAAAAGTCCTTTAGTCTAAATGCCCTTATTTTATAGATAAAGAAACAGCTACCTAGATAGGTGATGTGCCTTAGAGATACACAGTAAGTAGCACATGTAGAATTAGAATGCAAGTATTCTGAGTGTAAAAACAGTGACATTCCTATTATATTATGTTACCACCATTTGTAAAAATACAATTGAAAGCAAGATATAAATAGCCATACAATCAGAGTGTCAAAATCAATCAAAAAATCTTTATTAAGTACTTGCTATATCCCAGGTACTGTGATAGACATTGGAGAAATACAAAAAAGAAAAAAAAATCCCTACCATTAAGGAACTTATGTTCCATCAGATGAGATGACATATGCACAAACAAATATATGACAAAATTAAAATAAATACAAGGTTTTTGGGAATGGAGGGACCAATAGAGGCTAGAAATTTTTTGAAAGGCTTCATGTAAAAGGAGTGCACTTGAGTGGAGTTTTGGAGAAAACAAGGGATCCTAAAAGGTGTCTCTGAGGTTGAAACACATTCCAGGAAGAGTGAAAAACCAGTGCAAAGGCCCGGAGTTGGTGGTTGGAGGGTCATGTGAAAGGAACAATAAAAATTCCAGTTGGGCAGCACGGGAGATTACATGAAAGGACGTACTTGAAAAGATGAAATGTTCATAAAACTCAAAGCCCAAACTCCTCATTTTATAAATGAGGAAACAGGATTAACCTTTGCTGTTGATAATATCAAAATCCATGCAGCTGTTGTTCTCTGTCTCATTAACAAAGGTCCAGAGAGAACCTTAAGAATCATAAGCCACTGGGATCGATTTACTTGGCACTGATGTGCCAAGATTCTAAGTAATGTGCTTCTTTGCTTAATTTTCCTGCTCTGCTCATCCTAGATACAGGGTTACAAAAAGCAATGACACGAACAACCATCACACCAGCTAATTTAAATGATTGCATATACTGAGACAGATACCAAGAAAGTGATGTGGGAATTCAAGATAAAAAGGGTTGTTTCATTCTTTTTTCTTTTTTAATAATATGAAGCATTTTACCAAAAGTTAGGAACAGTTAGAAAAGACCAAATATAGTACAAAAGAAAGGCTTTCCCCTTGGGGTTTTTTCAAGGTGTGATAATTGCTATTTCAGTATATAAACATAGTTTTCAATTTCACAGAAAATTAGAAACAAATACATAATATCATTATATCTATTGGCCACCATCCAATTAATCAAGTAATAAACTCTCATGCTGTGTTCTGGACATTAGTATGAGAACCACATGATTAGTTCATCCTGAAAAACATACCAAACTGTAGCTGAAATGAGCTCACCAGAGGTCTTGACTGATGAGAAAATGAGTCATATTTCAATTCTTCATTCTGATGCTAATATCACTAATTTATTCCTCTGACAATTTTACTATTCAGTCCTTCTACACTAACCAGTGATGCATATCAAAGATCTAGAGAAGGTCAAAGGATGAAAATTGGAATAAATTGTACATTCTAGGAAAACTACTTAGCCCAACATTATTACAATCTGGAGTTTGTTAGCTACCTTCTGGCAAGCTAAAGTTGGTCCAGCTTTCAGGATGCCTTCTGGCACTCATTTTCATTACAACAGTTCTGTAGAATAATTTCATCACTTTTTATTAGGTTACCAGCAGAGGGACACTGACTTCTTTTGTGTTGGAATTTCAAGTCTTCCATTGACTAATGCGTTTTAATCAGAAAAAGCATTATGTGCCAACAAATACTGAAAAAACAAGGTCAAGTGGTTGATGTGATGAATAAACTGCTGATGCTATCCATCAATCAAAAAGATGAGCCATCATGGTACTCTGCTAAAGACATTTCATGAATCAGAAGTATATATCAAACAACACTGGAGGTATTTGAAAACTTTATATGTGTGTGTGTGTGTGTGTGTGTGTGTGTGTGTGTGCATGTGTGTGTGTGTGTGTGTGTGTGTGTATGTGTGTGTGTGCTTTAAGGATAATAGATGGATATAATATACATCAACTTAAAAAGAGGTTCCCAAATACAATTTTTTAAATGAAGTCATCATGGAATTTTAACATAGTTACAGAAATTAACTGAGAAATAAGAAACAAGGGACAGGATCAGTAGGTCCTTTTCTGAATAAAAAAGTGAAAAGAGGTAGGTTCCTCAGATATGAGATTCTAGATTGTATTTATTAATTTTTAAATTTTTAACAGGAATTTTTAAACAGGAAAATTGCCAGTAATGTCTTATCCTGATTTGTCATTGTGGCACAAAGGTGGCTCTAGCTTCTAGAGGTCTAGGTAGGTAGATCACAGCTCTGGTCATTCCTACACTGCTGAAAAGGCTCCATGTATGTCCTTCCTACAGGTTCCACCAGTACTCCAGACTTAATACATTCAAATGTAACCTCCCCAAACTTTTCTTCCTCATGACTTTCTTGTTTCTATCAATAAAACCATTAATTTCAGAGTCATCTTTGACTATTTTCTCTTCCTTTTTCCCAAATATAAGCAGTTACTAAGTTACAGGATCATAGATTTAAATGTATAATGAACCTTTATAGGTGCACCCCTTCATTCAACAGGTAAGGAAACTGAGTCAATGAATAGCTAAGTGGTTTGCACAGGGTCACATTGCTAGTATATATCTAAGGTAAAAATTCAAACTCAAGTCTGCATTTGTCCAAGTCTAGTCCTCTACTCATTACACTAATAATGGCTTTGATTTTTTGCAATATCTCTAATTCATCCATATTTTTCCATCCCTACTGCCAATATTCAGTCGTCTCTTAGTGTATTGTATTGCAGTATATTCCAATCTGTTTTGCATACTGGTAAAAATTTGCCTTTACTAAAAGAGAACTTTTGAACAAACTACCCATGAGATCAAAATGTTTTAGTGATTCACAATTACCTACCCAAAAAAGCCCAAATTCTTTTGCCTGGCAGTGAAGGTCTTCAATTGTTTTGCCCCAATAGACCATTACAGTATGATCAACCACGTTTCTTCATCAATATTATGATTTATCAAAAGTAGATTGCTTGGGAGTCTAGAGCACAGTAGAAGCACTAATCCAACTGAACTCTCCCAATGTTTCCCTCCAAAAAACTTTAAAATAATGTGGCATAAAAATTCTGGAGTGGCATATCCAACAAAAGATTATGGTCAGGAATTTTTCCAGTCATAGACAACTCAAGAGGTCAGCAAGAGTTCTCTGCGACACTGAGAAGGGGGTAGGCCCAGAGCTCAAGAGCAGCAATACCAGTGGTGGGCCTTGAAGGTGGATGCAACAGCAACAGCAGTAGTGTCAGTAGCTCTCATCCCAGAGATGACAAGAGGCTCAAACAACTGTTCAGAAAGAGATGACAGGGAACCCTAAGATGCCATTGAGCACAGGATGGGGCACTGTTTTATAACTCCATTGACTATTCACAGTTCTATGTCACAGGTTCAGAGTAGAGAAGACCTTTTGTGGTTGGTTTCATGGGAACAAGGGTTTGGGTTACAGTTCCTCCACAGAGAGGAGCGCTAGAATCTATAGCTGTGGAGCAGCATAGGACTTTCCTGGGTAAACACCAGAGTGTAGACAAAGGGAGCAGGGACTGTACCTCTCTCAGGATAACACAACCTTGGAAGTAAGAAAAACTTGCAGAATTAGCAGAACCTCAGAATTAGATCTGAAAACAGGAAAAAAGCCTGAAACTTGGGTAAGTGCTTCCCCAAACCCAAAGAATCAGACCCCAGAGTCAAGAAATAGGCTGCAAAAATGAACAGATAACAAAAAATAATACCTGACCTTAAAAAAATCCACTACTATGGTAACAGGAAAGATCAAGACACAAACTCAGAAGAAGATAACAACATGAAAATAGCTACAAGCAAATGCTCAAAGAAAAAAATGCAAATTTGATCTCAGTCAAACATGGACTTTTGGAAGAGCAAAGAAAAGTGAGGAGTGGTAGAAAAAAGGTGGAAAAAATGAAAATGATGAAAGAAAATGATGAAAAGAGAATTGACATCTTGGTAAAAGAGACTGAAGAATAATTAAACAAAAAATTGATTAAATGCTAAAAGAGGCAAAAAAATTACTGAAGAAAAGAACTTCTTTAAAAAAAATCATAGTTGAGTGAGTGAAAGCAGGGACACACTGTAGTCATCCAAATTCTCTCAAATAATTCTAAGACGTGTATCTGAAGGAATTTTAGAGGGGCAGAATCCACTGGGAAACAGAGTATAGCAGATATGTGGCCCATGACAGCCTGAAAGATCAACAGGATCTGTTACAAGGGTTGGGGGAGCACAGAGAACCAGAGGCATCACTGTAGACATGGCAATAACAGAGCAGGAATGGCTTGGGTGGGATAAATCTACAGCTGCAGTTTGGATTACCAAACCACTCAGTACAGGACAGGAGTCCAGCAGAAGTAGGTGAAAGAGAAGTGCAGGGCTCATAACAGCAGCAGCAGCTACTCTGGGGGTTATCAGCCCACAAACTAAATGTTTGAAAGCCACCTACTTGAACATCCAGGAGATAATATGGCAGAGTAAACTGAAAGTGCTCTCACTCTCCCTGATTAACCTTGAAAAACCCAGAGAATATTGCCAAGTAAAAATACTGGAATAGTGAAGCCAGCAGAATGGGTAAATAGTCTTTTAGCTTGGGAGGCTAGGGAAAACACAGGAGCTGTGGCTGAAGGGGACCAGTGCAGGCCCAGAAACATTCCTGGAAGCTCCACCTGAGAGAAACAACAGGAGATCCTGAGACCAATGGGATGGAGCTGGTAAGTGCCAACAGCAGGACCCCAGGTGTGCATTAGCACAGACAGGGGAATTGGGCAGGCACCAGTGCAAGTGGGATTAATGCAGTCCTAGAGAAGAAAGAGACCTCCAGTGGCCAGATTACTCCTCCCTGCCACCTCTCACTGTGAGCTTAAGTATAACCCCTGGAAAACTCAGATTTCATTTGGCCTCTGCCTTGGAACACACTAGCCAGCTTAGCACCAGATAACCTTCAGCATTACATAGCT
Source organism: Notamacropus eugenii (assembly GCF_028372415.1). Taxonomy (NCBI): domain Eukaryota; kingdom Metazoa; phylum Chordata; class Mammalia; order Diprotodontia; family Macropodidae; genus Notamacropus; species Notamacropus eugenii. Next base: position 601,157,236 of record NC_092872.1, on the reverse strand, counting down.
TCTAGATGAAAGAACTAGAGGCCATAGAACATAAAGACAGGAATGAGGACCCTAGCAGGACCTCTGTGCCCCTGAAGCAGAGATTCATTTTAAAAGCCAGGAAAAAGGCAATCACCATGAGCAAGAAGCAAATCAGAAAACCAGAGACTATAGAATCTTATTACAGGGATGGGGAAGAACAAGATACAAATTCAGAAGAGGACAGCACTGATACTGTACTCACATCAGAAACCTCAAAAGAGAAATGAACTGCTTTCAAGCCCAAAGGACATTCTTGGAAGAACTCAAGAAGGATTTTCAAAATCAAATTAAAGGAGTAGAAGAAAAATTGACCAGTGATATTAAAAACACATTCAGCTCCTCAAAAAATAAAATTGGCCAAATGGATAAGGAGATACAAAACCTAATTGGAGAAAATAACTCTTTAGAAAAAAGGAGGTACAAAAGCTAACTGAAGAAAACAATTCATTAAAAATTGGAATTGGGCAAGCAGCAGCTAATCACTCTATAAGGCATCAAGAATCAATCAAACAAAATGATATTCCATAAGGCAAAGGAGTTGGACTACAAACAAAGATCAACTATTCCAGAAAAATTGAGCATAATCTTTCAGGAAAGGAGATGGACATTCAATGAAATGAGAAATCTCCATACCTTTCGGATGAAAAGGCCAGAGCTCAATAGAAAATGTGATCTTCAAATACAAGACTCAAGAAAGGCATAAAAGGTAAACAGGGAAAACAAGAAAATAACCATTCTATTCAATATTGGCAAACTATTTACATCCCTATATAGGAGGATGATACTTGTTAATCTCTAGAATTGCATGTTTAATACAACATTTAAAAGGGATATACATAGATAAAGGTATGGGTATAAGTTAACTGATGTGATGTTAAAAATCTAATTAAAGGGTGCAGAAGGAGAAGAGGAAAAAAGGAGGCAGAAAAGGGTAAATTATATCACATTAAGAGACACAAAAACATATTATAGTTGAGGGAAAGAAGGGGGAGAGATGAGAATGTTTGAGCTTTATTCTCATCTGATTTGGTTCAAGAAGGTAATAAAATTCTCTGTTAAGTATAGAAATCTGACTTGCACTATAAGCAGTAGGAAGGGAAAGGGGAAAGAAAAAGGAGGGCTGGTTAGAAGGAGAAAATCAGTAGTAAGGGGAAAAGGGAAAGAAAAGGGAGGGAGGCTGATAGAAGGGAGGGAAGACTGAGAGAGGTGGTGGTCAAAAGTAAAGCTCTTTTGAGGAGGGAAAGGGAGAAAGGAGAAATAAAACCATAAATGGGGGGAGAAGTAGGATGGAGAGAAAGACTGATAGTAATCATAACTGTGAATGTGAATGGGATGAATTCTCCCACAAAATGGAGATGGATAGCAGAATGGATTAAAAACTATAATCCTGAAATCTGTTGTTTACAAGAAACACATTTGAAATGGGGGTGGGGTGAAATACACACAAGATAATGGCAAATAAAGGAGCAGAATATATTATGTTTCAGTAGAATTTTAAAAAAAGCAGGGGTAGCAATCCTATTCTCAGACAAAGCAAAATAAAAAACTGATCTAATCAAAAGAGAAGAAGAAGGAAACTACATCCTGCTAAAATGCACCATAGACAATGAAGTAATATTACTAAACATATATGCACCAAGTGGCATAGCATTCAAATTCGTAGAGGAGAAGCTAAGGGAATTACAGGAAAAAATAGACAGCAAAACTGTACTAATGGGGGACGTCAGCCTCCCCCTCTCTTAACTTGATAAATCTATGCTCTCCAGTGCTTTCAATAGAAACGGTTATTGTATTTTGTCAAAAGTTTTTCTGCACCTATTGAGATAATCATATGGTTTCTGCAAGTTTTGTTGTTGATATGATCAATTATGTTGATAGCTTTCCTAATATTGAACCAGGAATGCAGGATTGTTTCAGTATTGAAAGCACTGGAGAGCATAGGAATAAGTGTAGCCTTCTTTAAAATAATAAATAGCATCTACTTAAGACCATCAGCAAGCATTATATGTAATGGGGATAAGCTAGATCCATTTCCAATAAGATCGAGTTAGAAACAAGGATGTCCATAAAGGCCAAGCAAAGTAGAATCTTTTGCTGTTTGTATTTTACTAAAAGTGGCTCTATGAATAATGTGATTAAAGAAGATCTTCCCCACACATTGATAGGCCTGTCCATTGAGGGAAGCTTGATTAGGGGATTTGTTTTGTAGGGAAGTCCCAAGTACTTTCTGTTTTTTTGACTGAGGCACTGGGTCAGAAGATCATGCCCTCTGGTTCTGAAAAATATGTAAATACTCTGAGGGTGAGGTTTTACTTTGGGGCTTACTGACTGAAAGTGTTGTTTGGCCAGAGGAACACTCTGGGAAGCAGCTAAGGAGCCCCCAGGGCTTGTAAAATCCAGATGTTGATGCTTCCCTCTCTGACAACTATGGTCAGACAGTTGGAACTGCCTATTGATTTGTGAAATATGCACTGATTATGGTCAGAAAGAGGAAGCCATATCTGTTGATCTCTTATTTCTCTATATTTTCTTTTAAGTTCAGGGTGCTGACACCTCTGAACTAGGAGAATGATATATGTGTTTGATTAAAGGAATAATATATGTGTTTCATTAAAGTGATTGTTAACCCTTCAACAGTTGTCTTTCCTTTTAGAGAAACAGATAAAGAGCCTGTGATAGCAGGTCCTGTTGTGTATGTTGGGGTGCTTACTGACACAGTTCATCATCACCACTGTTACTCAATCTGGTACTAGCAATGTTAGCTTTAGCACTAGGAGAAGAAAAAGAAATTGAAGGTATTAGAATAGGCAAAAAAGAAACTAAGTTATCACTCTTTTGCAGATGATATGATGATATGCTTAGAGAATTCCAGATAATTAAGTAAAAAACTACTTGAAATAATAAAAAAAAACTTTAGGAAAATTGCAGCATAAAAAACAAATCATTTGCATTTCTATATATTATTAACAAAGCTCAACAGCAAGAGATAGAAAGAGAAATTCTGTTTAAAGTTACTGTAGATACTATAAAAAGGTGTGGGAGTCTACTTGCCAAAACAAACAAAGGGAATTTTGTGAACACAATTACAAAATACTTTTCACACAAATAAAGTAAAATCTAAATAATCAGAAAAACATCAGTTGCTTGTGGTTAGGTGGAGCTAATATAACAAAAATGACAATTCTAACTAAATTAATTTACTTATTCATTGCCATAGCAATCAAACTACAAAAAATTTATTTTATAGATCAAGAAAAAATAATATCAAAATTCATCTGGAAGAACAAAAGGTCCAAAGTATCTAAGAAATTACTGAAAAGAATGCTAGGGAAGGTGGCTTATTTATACTGCATGTCAAATTGTATTATAAAGCAGCAGTCATCAAAATCACTTGGTACTGGCTAAGAAATAGAGGAGCAGATCAGTGGAATAGGTTAGGTACACATGTCACAGTAGTCAATGACTATAGCAGTCTACTGTTTGATAAACCTGAGGACCTCAGTTTCTATGATAACAACTCACTGTTTGACAAAAACTGCTGGGAAAACTGGAAAATAGTGTGGCAGAAACTGGGCATAGACCAATACCTGACACCATATGCCAGAATAAAATCGCCAAGGGTACAATATATAGAAATAAAAGCTGATACCATAAACAAATTAGGGAAGCAAGGAATAGTGTATTTGCCAGACTTATAGAGAATGGAGGAATTTATGACCAAACACGGGATAGAGAACATTATGAAATACAAAATAGATAATTTTTATTACATTAAATTGAAAAGTTTTTCCTACAAACAAAGCCAATGCAAACAAGATTAGGAGGGAAGCAGAAATCTGAGAAATAATTTTTATCACTTGTGTCTGTGATAAAGACTCATGTCTACAACGTAGACAAAACTGAGTCAAATGTTCAAGAATACAAGTCATTGCCCAATTGACAAATGGGGAATCAAATGGAGATCAACAGATATGGCTTCCTCTTTCTGAGGAAGAGTTTTGAGAGTAAGAAATTAAAGCTATCTATAAGTCATATAAAAAATGCTCTAAATCACTATTGATTAGAGAGATGTAAATCAAAACAACTTGGAGGCACTACATCCCACCTATCAAATTAGCTACCGTGATAAAACAGAAAAATGATAAATGTTGGAGAAGCTGTGGAAGAGTTGGAACACTAATTCATTGTGGGTGGAGCTATGAGCTGATCCAACCATTCTGGAGAACAATTTGGAACTATGCCCAAATGATTATAAAAAGGCGCATATCCTTTGACCCAGAAATAATACTTCTAGGACTATATCACAAAGACATCATAAAAATGGGAAAAAGGACCCACATGTACAAAAATATTTACAACAGCTCTTTTTGTGCTGGCCAAGAACTAGAAATTGAGGGTATGTCCAGCAATTGGGGAATGGCTGAACAAGTTGTGGTATATTAATGTAATGGAATGCTATTGTGCTATAAGAAGTGAAGAACAGGCAGACTTCAGAAATACCTGGATAGGCTTATATGAATTGATGTTAAGTGAAGTGAGAAGAATCAGGAGAACATGATACACAGTAACAGCCACATTGTGTAAGGACCACTTTTGATAGACTTAGTCCTCCACAGCAAGGCAAGGACCTAAAACATTTCCAAAGGACTCACAATGCAAAATGCCATCTACATCCAGAGAATGAATGATGGAGCCCAAATGCAGAATGAGGGAGACTATTTTCCCTTTTGTTATGTTTTCTATTGTTTTAGTTTTTCTCATGGTTTCTCCCATTCATTTTAATTCTCCTTTACAACATGAGTAATGCAAAAATGTGTTTAATAAGAATGTATGTGCAGAGTCCATAAAAGAATGCATGTGGTCCTGGGGTCAGAAGGGGTAGGGAGGGGGAGAAAACTTAAAACTCATGGAAGTTATTGTTGAAAATTGAAAACAAATAAAGTTGAAAGAAAAATAAATAAAAATATGATAAAGTTAAAAAATCATAGTTGGTCAAATGGAAAAAATAGATACAAAATGCTCACTGAAGAAAATAATTCCTTAAAAATTGGAATTGGGAAAATGGAGGCTGATGACTCCATGAGATATCAAGAAACAACTAAACAAAGTTGAAGGAATGAAAAATAGAGGAAAAGGTGTAATATCTCACTGAAAATCAACTGATCTAGAAAATAGATTGAGGATATAAAAATTAAGAATTACCTAAAAACAACAATCAAAAAAGAGCCTATATCTCATATTTCAAGAAATTATGAAGGAAAATTGGCCTAATTATACTGGAACCAGAGGGAAAACTAGAAATAGAAAGAATCCACCACTAACCCTGAAAGAAATCCCAAAATGAAAACTCCCAGGAATGTTACAGCAAATTCCAGAGCTTCAACCTCAAGGAGAAAATAATGCAAACAGCCAGAAAGAAAAATTCAACTATCATGGAACCACAGTCAGGATTACACAAGTTTTAGTAGCTTCCAGATTAAAGGAGTAGAGGACTAAGAATATGACATTCTAGAAGGCAAAGGAGCTAACATTACAATCAAGAGTAACTTATCCAGAAAAAACTGAGCATAATTCTTCAGGGGAAAATGGATATCTAATGAAATGCAGTATTTTCAAACATTCCCGATAAAAAAAGTCAGATCTGAATAGAACAACTGACATTCAAACACAAGATTCAAGAGAAAGATAAAAACATAAACATGAAAGAGAAATTATAAGGGACTTGATAAGATTGACTTGTTAAATTTTTATGCGGCAAGATAATATATTTAATGTCAAAGAACTTTATCATTATTAGGGCAAATTACAAGGAGTCTACATAGACAGAAGACATGAATATTGCTCTATTATGTTGGGATGAGCTTAGAAAAATGAAAGGTAAGCTAAAGGGATTCACTGGGAGAAGTGGAAGGGAGAGTTATAATTGGGGAAATTACTTTACATAAAAGAAGCACTGAAGGAAGAAATTATAAAGTAGAGGAGACAATTCAGAAAATACGCACACATATACATACATATATGTGTATATATATGTATATATACCTATACATATGTTATATATATATTATATATATATGTATATATATATACATATATATATATATTACACACACACACACACACACACACACACACACACACACACGTTGAGGTGAGTATAGACATTTTTTTTGCCCCACAGGGAAGTAGGAAAGGAAAGGATGATGAAAAAGGGGTAGGTGTGGTAAAAGTGAAGCTGGATTTAGAAAGGCAGAAGTCAGAAGCAAAACATACTTTTCATGAGGGACTGAGTAAAAAGAGAGAGAAGAAAAAACAGAAGAAAATAGGATGGAAGGAAATACAGTTAACAATCATAACTGTTAATGTGAATAGGACTAACTTACCCATAAAAGAGAATTAGAGAGTAGAATAGATTAGAAATCAGAATCCAATAATATGTTGTTTACAAGGGACGTATTTGAAACATAAAGACATGCAGAGAGTTAAGATAAGGAACTGCAGCATAATCCAATAAGCTTTAGCTGAGGTAAAAAAACAAACAAGGGTAGTAGCACTTAGGATCTCAAACAAAGCAAAAATAGACCTATTTAAAAAATATTATCAGCTAAATTACATTTTGCTAAAAGGTACAACAGAAGATAAAGTAATACTAAAAAAATATGTTTCTCTGATAAACATCTTATTTCTCAAATAGGGAACTAAGCAAAATTTATATTTAAAAACAAACTAACAAACAATTCCCCAATTCACAAATGTTCAAAATATATGAACAGGTTTTTTTTTTTTTCAGAAAAATATCAAAGCTATTTAGTCATATGAAAAAAGTTCTCTAAAGTACTATTGGTTAAAAATGCACATTAAAAAAATTCCGAGAAACCACCTCATTTGTCAGATTGGTTAACATGACAGAGAAGGAAAATAACAAATGTGGGAGGGGATGTGGAAAAAAATAGAGATGCTAATGTATTGTTGTACAACCTGATACAGCCATTCTGGAAAGCAATTTGGAACTGTGTCCAAAGGGCTATAAAATTTTGTATACCCTTTGACCTAGGATCAACGCTAGTAGGCCTATATTCCAGAAAGATCATAGAAAAAAAGGATCTACATATACAAATATATTTATAGCAGCTCTTTTTGTGGTGGTGAACAGTTAGAAACTGAAGATGGCTATTAATTGGGGAATGGCTGAACAAGTTGTAGCATATGACTGTAATGGGATGCTGTTGTAGTATAAGAAATGAGGAGTTGGATGGTTTCAGAGGAAAAAAAAACAAAAAAAAAAAACAAACCATGTGCTGATCCAAAGTTAAGTGAAGAGAACAAGGAGATCACTGTACACAATAACACCAATATTGTAACTATGATCAACTGTGAAGGACTTAACTAGGCTGTTATCAACCCAATGATCTAAGTCAGTTCGGAAAGGACCATGACGAAAAATTCTATCTACCTTCACGGAGAGAATTGGTGGAACACTAAGTGGAAATTGAAGTATAATTTTTCATTTCCTTTCTTTTTCTTTTTGCAACATGGTTAAGTTGGAAATATATTTTGAATGATTACATATGTATAATTTATGATATTACTTGCCTTCTCATTGGGTTGGGGAGGGGCTGGAAAGAGGAAGAGAATTTGGAAGTTAATTTTTTAAAATATGTTAAAATATTAATATATTTGAAAACAATAATTTATAAACCTTAATATTAATTAATTAAATGGATCAATTAATGAATGACAGGCAGCTGTAGACTGACAGGGTACCAGCAGCTTAAAACAAATCACTAGCTCATAAGATATATTGCATTAAATTGAATAATGGTTCAAATTAAATATAACTTTTATTGTGTAATTAATAATTAATCAACTTTTGCATTATTTAAACTAAAAAAGAGACTACTTTCTTTTTGTTCCCTCAAAGCTCTACTGTTTCACATCATTGCTCCATTTGCCAGAATACTCTTCACCTCCTTCTATGTCTCTCCAGCTTTTACTACTCATCATTTAAGGACTGGTTTAAATGCCTTGTTCCATGACGTCTTCTCTGATTGCAGCTTGAGTTAATCTCTCCTTTGTTTAAATCATCATGGTACCTGTCTACATGAGTTTTCACATTCTACCATTCTACCTTATAACATATTTATTTTTTAAATGTTTCTTCTTCCCATATTAAGCATATTAATCTTGCTTGGTATCCCTACTCTGATTTCTTAGCAGAGTTTCTAGTGTCTTTTGTGCATAAATATTTGTAGATTTCTTTAATTTTAATATTCCTTCCAATTGGTCCTTTTCTTTGTTTTAGCACACAAAGTTAAAAAAAGTTAAATTAATATCAAAATATTATACCAACATCATGGATAATATAAGGAGAATATCCACTTGACGAAGTCATTTCTGAGACATGAAATAGCCGTTACAATATAATAGATGGCATGAGTTAAGGAATCACCTAATGAAGCCCAAACAGAATGCAAACAAATGAAGCTGTGACAGGTGTTTCTGAATGCTTCCACAATCAATCGAAGAGTATCTTCCTCAATGCATATTTAGGTAACTAAAACCAGGCACGCAATGTCTATCTTTTCTCCAGAGTCTCTATAAGGACAATTGCATGAATCCTCGCACATCATCATAATTCTTCTGTGCGCAGGATTTCCTGGTTCTTGAAATGGAGAAATATCATTCCAGATGTACTACCCAGGTTTCAAACCTTTATTATACATGTGCAAATGTTAAAGGGTTTGAACATTAAGGGGGGAAAGAGTACTACATCTGAATATACAGTGTTTTGAGAAGAGAGTATCTTTTCCTTTGAATGTCCATGCTTTTCCTTCTACCCCATAAAAGTGCAAACTCATTGAAAAATCTCTGAAATACTTCACTGAATACTAGAATTGGAGAGTTGAAAGGAAGCTCAGTAGCCATGTAGTCTGACCCATGATTGAAAGAATAGCCACTAATGATCTATCTGACAAGTAGTCATTTAGCCCCTTTTAAGATCTCCAAATAGGAAGAGATGCTTCAAAAGATTTTAATCCATTCATGTAAAATTAAAAGAATCCCTAAATATGTACTTAAAAGGAAACAAGTGTGGGAAATAAATCAGCTAGTGATACTATATAATATTAGATGTAGATTATTTTCTTGACCGTGACATATTAGTCAGTTCAAAGGGAATTCACACTTTTTCCTACCCAGCATCTTATATATGCTCTTGGGATAGGGAAAACATGTTTCTGAACTAAAAAATGGTAAAGTGCTAAATTTAGAGGTGCAAAGAACCTTAAAAGTCATCAAGTTCAATTCCACTATTTTATAATTGGGCAAACTGAGATTTAGAAAATTGACAAAACCTGCATCACTTACTGGAACAACCAAATCTTTGGCAGAACTTGTCCAAGGTCACAAAAGCAATAAATAATAGAACTTGGATTTGAACCTAGGATGTCTGACTCCAAGTCAAAGGATATTTTTTAAACTACAAAACACTGACAGATTCCTCCCTTGAAAGATTTATGCTTGTCTCTTTCATTTGAAATCCTTCCAAAATAGTACTGAATTACTCAGGCCTAAAATCCTAAAATTCTATTCTCTTTATGTCAGGACATCCAATGTTGCTAAAAATAATATGAGCAACTATTTATATTTATGCAGCATTTTAAATTTATAATTTTGTTTATCACCTCCTATGAAAATGATCACAACCATATTATCCCTATTTTATTTTTGTTATTCATTCATTTCACTCATGTCTGACTCTTTGTGACCTCATGTGGAATTTTCTTGGCAGAGATACTGGAGTAGTTTGCCATTTCCTTCCCTAGCTTATTTGATAGATGAGGAAACTGAGGCAAACAGTGTTAAATGACTTGCCTGGGGTCACATAGCTAGTGAATGTTTGAACCAGATTTTCAAGTCATAAACTGAGTATTTCTGACTTCCATTCTGAAACTCTGTCCACTGCTTCACCGAGTTAGTCATCCATACTTCACAGATGAAGAAATTGAGCTTCAGAGAGGTTGTGATATTCCACAAGTCACATAATTTTAGTTTGAGCAAGTTTTATTGTTACAAATGCATTACTCTTTCCATGATGTCAAACTTCTCTTTAAACTAAAGTCTTGTCACCCACTTGGACAGTGGGAATTATCTTTGAACATACAGACTATTGTTCATGATACAAATATTCTTGCCTCATTGACATTCATCTTCAAGTAGAGATACAATATGACTTATGGAAAAGAACCCTGGATCCAATGACTGGGCATCAAATTCTTGCTCTGCCTATTCCTAGCTGTATATATGACCTTAAGGATTTTATTTCATCTTCAAAGGCATCAGTTTCTATATCTGTAAAATGAGAGGCTTGGCTTAGATAGAGTCTAATAATATCTAATGTGTGCATATATCACTGAAGTCAAGAAAGCACTGTACACACAGTATCTCATTTGAATCTCACAGTAAGCCTGGGAGTCAGATACTACTGGCATTCATTATTTCATTTTACAGAGGAGGAAGTTGAAGCTCAGAGAGGTTAAGAGACTTGCCCAACGTCATAAAGCTGATATCTGATAAGGAATTTAATATTAGATCTTCTTCACTCCAAATCTAGTATTTCATTAACACTAAATTCTATTGGACTATGCATGAATAATGTAAATATTTTCCCCTCCATTGAAGAAGAACAATATAATGGCCTCAAATGTTAGTAAGCCCATTCCTCACATGAAATTAACATCAATATGCTGGTATTACTACTTGAAAATAGACTTTGTTTGATGCCCTGTGATTGAAGCTTCAGCCTTTCTAACTGGCCCTGGGGAGATTTCATTTGTGTGCCTTGGAGGGCAGCAGCAATACCTATAGTTTAAAATAAAACTCTATCACCCAGTCCAGATGAAACAGCTAAGATCATAAATGAGATCCATTTTGATCTCAGTATCCTACTGCATGCCCTCTTCCAACAGCTGGTCCAATGCTAACTAGCACCCACATGGATGGCAGATAAGTGAAATGCTTCTCTCATAAAATTATGCATGTGTCTGGGGTTCCAATACTTAAAAGAACTCTAAACATCACTGAGTCAGACAAGATTTTAAAAACATTGGAGTTATAACCCTTAACTCTTACTTCCGTGGTTCATGATATTCTATATCACTGTACATTTCTCTTTGACATGGGACAGGCTGGTTGTATTTTTTTAGGCGGTCATTCAATTAGTTAGCATTAAGTGCCTGCTATGGGCCAGGCATTGTGTTACGCGCTGGGGATACAAATAAAAAGCAAAAGACTATTCCTGTCAGAAGTTTTTGCAAGATGATGCTGGAAAAATACATATTTATTATTATTTATAGAATATTTCTGTAAACAAGCCTAACCATAGTCTCTAAAAATGCAAAGATACCACATCAAAAGCGTTGCTGTGAAATTAGAAATGAAATGACTTGATACAAGAATGACAGGTAGGGAGTCATCTCATCATGTTTCTTTAACAGTCATACTCCTTCATGTCTACCTCATGTCCCAGATATTCCCAGTTTTTAATTTTCCCAGAATAAGGAATGAGATACATAATTTCTTACTTATATGTATATTGTCAGGATCTGGTGTTTATAGAATTCTAAAGAGTATTCTTCTAATTGGATAGAGTACTTAATTAGTTTACCTCAGGGGTTAAAAACAACTTTCAAGCATTCTAATCCAAGAAGTAGCCTAGATACTAAGGAAATCCAGCTCAAAATGTGACATTCTTTACCTGATATGTTCCTACAATGATATTCTAAATGTTATTAAATGTTATTACATAGTTGTGAGGCATGAAACCCAACAGTCTCAAAATAATGAAAAAATGACCGTCACACAGAAACTAATATGAGAAGTGAACGATGGGTGTGGGGAAGTTCTACCATATCAATAAGGGGCTTTGAAGAATTGGAGTAAAGTTTATCGTAAGAAAAAATATTCTCAAAACCAAAGCTCTAGGAAGGCCTTCACTTCATTTGGTGGATCCCTCCCCCCCCAAAAACCAACAAACTCCCCCAATGGGAGGACAATAATTAAACATGATGGGCAAACATAAATGGTCTGCATCTTGCAATAATTACTGGAACAACCAAATCATTGAGATGTTAGTCATTTGAGTGTTTCAGTGAATGGATGATTTCATCACTTCATCCTTGTTCCACACTGCTCCTTCAATCACTCTGCAATCTTTCCTTCTTTGAGTTTCATGCTCCTAATTTTATCACCCAGTCCAGATCCTGGGTGATAATGGTGACCATTATCAAGTTTTTCCTCCCTTCTTTAATGAATTCAGTGCCTTGCTGATAGACTTTCTCTCTTCCACAATTCCTTTTTTCAAACTATGGAAGTCTAAATATTTAATATTGATGTTTCCTCAAAAATCCTCCATTCCCACTTTTCCAGTCAACTAAATTCTTATGATCTATTCCTAATTGGATTATGCCCACCATCAAACTCTTCCAGTCTTACCCAAATACTTCTCATTGAATTTATGCTGATTGAGTTTACTAGTCATTTATATTTTCTAATCTCCATCAATGTAAACCTTCTCAGGTTATTCTACAAGGCTGTGTCCTGAGTCTTCTTTATTTTTTCTTTCTAAACTTCTCTTGGTAAGATCATTAACTCCAAGGAGTTCAGTTTTTATCTTTATGAAATGATCTCAAAATCTTCTTTTTTCACTATGACCAATCTCATTCCTGAGCTCTAGTCCTGAATCACCAGTTCTCTATTGGATATTTCAAAATGGATTTTCAATAGGCAACTCAAAAACAACCCATCTAAAACAGAACTCAATATTTCTACCACTCTCACTTGACCTGGACAATGTTCTCTTTTGAACTTCCCTATTGCTGATGAGGATGGCATCACTTCCCAATCTTCTAACCTCAGGCCAGTCTCAATTTCTTATTCTCTCAGTTTACAGGCACAAATCAGGTATTTCTACATCCAAAATACCCCTTACACAAGTTTTCTTCTCTCCACTCACACACTTATCAACCTGGTTCAAACACTCATAACCCCTTGCCTGGACTATTGCAATAGCCTCCTAGTTGGTCTCCATAATTTGAGTTCCTTCCCACTCCAATCCATTTTTCACACAACTGCCAAAATGAAACTCCTAAGTACAGTTCTGTGTCATTCATATCTTTAATAAATTGAAGTCACGATGTATTACTTTTGAAAATAAATATGAAGTTCTTTGCAGTGTAAAACTCTTCACAACTTGTCTCCTCATCTTTCTAGGCTTTTATTTTATTTAATTTTACTACCACCTATGAAGTTCACAAAACAACATGCTGGCCAACTTTCTGTTTCTCACACATGACCCTCCATCACTCCATCTTCGGACTCTATGCCTTTGAACTGTTAGATCCCCATAGCTGGAATCATCTGCCTCCTCACTTTCTCCTCTTTGAATCCTTGGTTCCTTTGAAGAATTAACTAAATCGACCACCAGGAAAACATTGTGCACAGTAAGAACAATACTGTAATAATGATCAACTGTGAAAGATTTAGCTACTTTGATAAGTATAATGATGCAAGACAGTTCCCAAGGACTCATGCTGTCCACCTCTGGAGGGAGAACTGATGAACTGTGAGTTCTGATTGAAACATATTATTTTTAATTTTATTTTCTTGCTTTTGTTGTTGTACAGTCATTTTTCAGCTCTGTTGGATTCTTCCTGACCCCATTTGCTTTTTTTTCTTTTTTGGCCAAAATCCTGGAATGGTTTGCCATTTCCTTCTCTAATTTTATAGGTGAGGAAACTGAGACAAACAGGGCTAAGTGTCTCAGGCCAGATTTGAACTCAGGAAGACGGATCTCTTTGACTCCAAGTCCAGTACAAGTGCATGCACTTTACCACCTAAGCTACGTTTTTTTTCCTAGTTTTACAATATGACTAGTATAGAAATGTTTTGCATGACTTTACATGCATAACAGATATCATACTGCTTGTCTTCACAATGTATGGTGGAAGGGAAAAGTTTAAGGGAGAGAGAATTTGAAATGTAAAATAAAAAATGTAAAAAAAAAATTGAAGATCTTCCTTCAGATCTTCTGATATTGTGTAGAAATCAGATAAAAATTAGGCTATATATTTTTATTATTTATTTTCACTATCTGATCTATCATTTTAAAAATGCATTATATGTTTTATATTAGTTCTCACGATCAAGTCATCACTGGTACCATGCTGAAGGTTACTTTTGCCCACAGTGCGTCTTTGCATTGCTCTTTCTGCCATCTGAACTTCTGATTATTTTTGACACCATAGGATTCCATGATTGTAATGCATTATTTTATGATGCACATGGCATCAAGAGAAGAATGATGATGTTAAAAAAAAGTTAGAGTTAGGATCATTAAAATTGCTGTACATCTCTTTTTTTTGAAATGAGATTCATGTTTCTCTCCTCCAAGTCAATTCTGATCTCAACTCATCATCTATCTTCAGGTTCTAAAAAAATAAATTGACATACTAATTCAATCTACTGCTGCGGTGAAAACAAAAGCCTAATGCCCTATCCTAGTTATGTTAGGATATTTTTTTCCTTAAAAAGCATTTTAAGTCCTTGAGATTTAATATAACTAAGACTCAGAATATTGGACTACTTCTTGGTTGCCTGAGTACAAAAGCTTCCAGGTCAGAAGGGACTCTTATTCTCTTAAGCTTCAGGCTGCAGATCAACAGAATGACTGGCAGTACCAGAGAAAAGCATCATTCAACTGAATCAGCTCTTATGAATGGATTTCCTCTGCTGTGACTGGGTAAAACTCTGTTAAATGTTAGATGGAAAATTCCTAGTATATCATTGTATTCTAATTCTGAACTTGAGGTGCCTGCCTGGCATGGTCAGACCTGAATTAGCCTGGTCAGCCGTTACCTATGATTGATGCCTACATGAACATATGTCATAATACAGTCAGTCCACGTTCTTCATGTGCTTTTCATTCCAAGTCATATAGCATTTATTAAGAGCCTGCTATGTTCCAGACACTATTCCAGGCACAGGGGTTACAAATGCCAAAGTTAAATATGATCTGCCTTCAAGTAAATATCTTTTGATTGATGCTGAAACAGCAATTATGCATATAAGTAAATACAATACATATGCAAAGTAATTTTCAGCAGGAGACTTCAAGTCTAATGTTACCTTCACAGATTATTAAACCACTCTCTTTTGAGTGACTAATGATCACATTAAATAGAGTCTATAGTGTTTTGGCATATCATATTTATCATGAAAATATCATCTCTAAAAAGGAGCAAGCACCTGATGAATATCATTACTTAGAGAGAATTCCTCTTCACATGGATTTTGTGGGTGATTGAGAAACATTTGTTGAATTACATTTTATTACATTAGTGTCCCCACTAGGCAGCTAGGTTGTTCAGTATTTAGAGCACTGGGCTTGGAATCAGGAAGGTTCATGAGTTCAAATACAGTCTCAGATGCAGCCTCACTAGTTCTGTGACCCTGGGCAAGTCACTTAGCCTCATTTGCCTCAGTTCCTAAGCTGCAAAATAAGCTGGAAAAGGAAATGGCAAACCAGTAAAATATCTTTGCCAAGAAAACACCAAATGGGGTCACAAAGACTCTGACAGGCTTAAAAAGACTCAACAACAAAGTGTCCTCAATATAGTCACTGAAAGGGCACTATTCCATGTTAGATGTATCTCTTCAAACTCTATCCCATCTTCTACTCATCTCAAAGAGATTTTCCTAAAGTGCATTTCTGACCATGCTACCACTCTACTTAGTGAATTAGAGTGGCTCTCTGTTACTTCCAGGAACAAATAAAAATCCTCTCTTTTTAATTTAGAATATTTCACTACCTTGCCCTTACTTATCTTTATAAGCTTTTCCCAATCTAATCCCATCTGTACATAGTATGATCTTGCTACACTGGCATTCCTTCTGTCCCTTATACATAGAACTCCATTTCCTAACTCTCCATGTCTGAAAAGCTCTCCCTCAACACTTCTACCTTCTAGCTTCTCTGTCTTCATTTAAAACTCAACTCAAATTCCATCTTCTGCTGAAGGTCTTTGCTCCCTTCCCCCTTTCACCTCTACTGCTTTCCCTCTGAGACTACATTCCATTTACACTTCATGTGTCTTGGATATATATAGTTATTTACAGATTTTCTCTGCCATCATAACATGAGGTTCTTAAGAGAAGGATCAGGGATTTTTGTTTATTTTAACTATTTCTTTGTTTTTACTTTCTTTGTATCCTTAGTGCTTAGCATGGTGATAGTCATATAGGAATTGCTTAATAATAGTTGTTGACTGGCAGACTCAAGAATTCTTTGTGAAGGATTTGTGGAAGGACATATACAAGAACTGTACAAGATGACAAGTTATAGATGGGTTACAATCTGTTCTAGAAAAGGGCATCACACTTTTGAGAACTATGGAAGTTAGTTTAAACGTACATTTCAATACTTAGATGAATCTGATTTATTTTGGTTTCACTATAAACAGCACAATATCTGGCACACAGTAGATATTTTTAAAAATGCTTGTTGAACTAAATTCCATCTGTGGTCACATCAACATTGATACTTTTTCTAGTGATACAAATAACTCATCCATGCATTCACATTCTATATGATTTTCCTCAAAAGAAATCAACCAGGTGTAGCCTGGAGGCCTTCCATTTCATGTGAATTAGTGAAACATATGGGATGTTGATTTCTTTTCCCTAGATCTTCTAATATGGATGGACCATATTCCTTTTCAATCATGCATTTCTGAGATAATTTTTCACCCTTTGTTTTGCATGTAAATTATCAATGATAATGTATTGCAAATCACTTATGCCCATTACCCACCATAATGTTGATTTTTCAATAAGTGTGATCTTCCATGATTATAGTAATATAACACAACCAGAAGAATACATTAAAAATGGGACTTGGGTGTGTGTGTCAAAGAACAACTTAGGAAAATCACTATGGAATTTCTCAAATGCAGTCCAGTTCAGTTTCATCCTATTCAGTTCTGGACCCAGATTATCATCCATCTATAGCAGCCTGGCCAAGAACACTGACACACTAAGTTAATAAACTGCTCAAGCAACTGCATATGATAATCTGAAAAATAAACATCCCTTAATCTTTGTCTTTGCCTGTGTGAATTGCCAGGTTGATCTCTTCTGAGTGGTGGTGGCTTTTAATTCGGGAAACATCATTGTATTTCAGGATTCTTGCAATCAGGGCAAAGTCATCTGCAAACAAGAATATCTGTGAGCAATCTCAACCTCATCCTTTATGACCAATCCTCTTACATTTTTACTCTGAATAGGATATTTTCCATAAGAATGATGAGTACCATTGGGGAATTTACATTTTTCTGTTTTATTCTTACTTTAATATTGATAATGAGAGGATCCTGGAATAAGATTACTTCTACAGTTTCATCCAGTCAGGGAATCTTGAAATAGGTAAAGAGTCACATCTTCACAGAAACATGATTGAATGGTATGGATTAGAAAGAAATCTATTGTTTATTTTTGTTATTGATAAAAAATTGTCTCAAAAGAGCAAAATGCAGACATATAAGTTCTCTTCTAAGAAAATTGTCTCTGATGTAACTGTGTGTACATGTAATTATATATATGTACCTGAATCTGTGTGGCCATGAGTAATTAACCTCTCAGTATCTCCAGGCAACTCTTTATGACTCTAAATTACAGATGAATTGCTGATTTGTTTCAATGTAGTGACATCCATGTAATTGCCAGGGTAGTGCAACTATGTACCAGTAAAATCGTAGGCATGGACAAAAAAAAGAGGAATATATAACCTTCTATAATTAAAAAATTTCAGGACAGCTAGCCTGAGGAAATGTATTTTATCAATTTCTTTTGGCATTTCACAAAATTGAATTGATAACCAAGTTCCATTGTAATGTTTTTCATTGATTAGAAAATTTTCCTATGAGTCTCATTGTTCTTCGGAATCTTATTTCTAATTGTCAGTGTCAGATCATAGAGATTTTCTTGTGAACGAGTAATTTCAAAATGAAAATGTTATGTTCTATGCCTTTTCCTCCCACAGTTCACAATATATTGTTATTTTTAAAAGCCTGATATTGGTACTTTCAATATTTTAAAAATTGACGTTCTGGAACTGAGCTAATCTGCATAACCACACCTGGGATTTATGTTGAAATAATGATAATAAAATCATTCACTCATTCCCGTCATTCTCTGACTTGGTAGTTTACAAAAAAGAGAGTCGTGACACAACTACTTTTAGAGACAGGAAAGATTGAGTTAATGTCTTGACTCAAACACATATGAGCTGTGTGACCTTATGCAAATCACTTAACTTTTCAATTACATAGACCAGATATGTCAAACACATGATCCAGGGCACTCCTGAGTATAGCCCAAACAAGAGTAAAATGCAGTAAGATAATATTGAACAAAACACATAACATACAATAAAATGTAGAAAATATTATCATTTAAAGTTGCCTACATATGACCCATAAGGATTATTGTGTGTGGTCTATTGGCCTTTTTTCCTATGTGTGATTGACACCACTGCTCTGAACAATTGCACAATGCTACAGTTGCAGAGAAAATGCTATGCTGATTTATATTGACAAGGTAGAGTCAGGGATTTTCATGGAGGAATTTCCAATATTGATAAAATCAAAGATCCAGTCCTTATTCCTATCCATAGCCTATATAGAAAAAGTGTATATTACTTTCTTAATGGAGACTAGCAAAAATAGAGCCTTTCTTTTTAATACTGAATGACAAATAGATGTTCAAACCTGCTTCTTAAACTCCCAAAGTATCCCATTGAACTTATAGAGAAACAGTTATGTGCTTATGCTTTAAATAGTAGTAGTTCAATTCTATAACATTTTAGGTTTACAAAATACTTTCCTAACAAAACCCTGTGACATAGATGATACAATTGTTATTGCCTCCATTTTGTAGATAGGGAAACAGGGCAAAGCAACTTTAAGAATTTTCAGCAGCTAGGAAATGGTTATTTCATTCCAATGTCGTGTTGAAGGTGTCACAGTTTTGAAGTAAGCCATCACATTTTTGAGGTATGATTTTATACTTCAACATATCTAGACCACTTCAAGCTCTCAACTAGTGCAGATTGTAGCCCATACTGGTGCTATTCTCATCCTGTATCCTTTGTATCCTTATCTTTCCATAAATCCTTCACAGAGGGTCTCTCCAACATCTGAAAGCTTCCTTCCTATTTTGAGTATACCACTATAATATTTAAGATTCAATGGAACTCATCAAGGGGATGGAACTTAGTGCTGGATATTAAAATATAATAGTAAATTGCACTCAAAAGAAAAGATTGTTTACCTAGGCACTATGTCATTAAAATGAAAATTCATAGATATGAAAGTAGAAACATGATAGATTCCTTTTGGGTGAGAATAAAAGGAGAAACAAGTGATGATGAGAATAAACCAAAGATGAATAGACGTTTTGTGACATAGGTAATGTTTTCTGAAGAGATAATAACAATATTAGGTAGGTAAGATATAGTTGTGAACAAAGTTTTCAGCTGTTGCCTTTAAATACCCTTTATTTTCATGGAAAGGGACTCCAAAATGGAAAATACTTCAAGAGGCATGGGAAATACTTAGAAATGACGCATTGCAGTGGACACTGTAGTCAGGAGGACCTGAGTTAGAATCTGGCTTCAGACACTAGCTGTGTGACCCTGGGCAAGTCACTTAATCCCAATCGCTTCCAAAAAAAAAAAAAAACCCACTCAAAACAAACAAACATAATACAACAACAATAACAACAAAAGAAAACCCATGACCCATTGATGATAACATCATGAATCCCCCCATAAGAAAGAAAAAGAAAGGCATACATTGTTACATATGCAGCGTCCTCATGATCTGGAAAATCTGCATAAACTTTTTTGGCCCTCCCTCCCTACTGGAAAAGAATTCTGTATTATTGTGGTATTAAAAGATAAAATATATTGATACTATACAACACTATAAGTATATTTTATGCATTTCTGAGTTCCTAAACTTTTTCTGTGTCGTCTATTGGCCTTTGCATGTTTTCTGTGGTTTCTGAAAAACTTCTAAAAAATTTCCATTAATTTCTTAGGCAGAACAGTGATACATTGAAACACAATCAGAAAAGGTGCAATGTGGAAGGGATAATTGTTTTTCAGGCATGAATAAAACAGAAAAGCGGGATCTGTTGCTTAGGACCAGGAACTGTAATGATAATACAATAAAAGTAGTTACAAGTATTGAACTCTTGTTTTTCTCTAGGTTCTCTGTTAAGTAAAAAAAAAAACCTTCATACTAGAAAAAAATGGTAGCATAAATGTCACTAGTAGGAAACTGAAGCTAAAAACATGTGAAGTATTATAAGTACCCAGATATTTTAAATTAGTGCAAGACCCTGGTCAAAACAATATATATCTCTGAGTACTGAGGAAAAACACAACTTGTTGATGAAATATTAGAGGGACTGTGGAAGAAAAGAGGCACCATAAGATTCAAAAAAATGTAGAAGTCTCACTTTCCAAAAGGAAAAAAAAAGCCTTGTGTGAAATACAAATAATTAAAATATTTAATTTTAATAATGAAATACAATAAATAAAATTACAAATAATATGACAATAATATTATACAAATAAATAAAATGCAAAATAACTAAAATATATCAAATATAAAAGATTGAGCTTGACATTAACTCAAGAACTTTAAAGAAGAACTTTAAGCACTTAGAAATGGAAGCCATAACAGGATCACTGATATCAAGGTATGTCAAACTAATCTGATTTACTTTTTAAACATAAGAGGACGGTTGAAAGTAGAGTTACGGGATCATAAGAAATATATTGCAAAACCAATGCAATTGGTCTTCAGCTAAACTTTTTCTTAAAACGTCTCTCATTATAGTTTTGGAATAAGAGAAATATTGGCTGGTTGAATATATGTGTTTGTGTGTATATATGTGTATATATGCATCCATGTATGTATATAGTTCATAGTCAGTTTAGCAATTAGAGACAGTGTTAATGAATGAATGTCGGTATGAATGGAATTCTCTAGTTGTGTGCCCCAGGCTCCTGCTTGAATAACATTTATTTTAATTTGAATGAAAGCATAGATAGAAATGCTTAACAGGTTTTCATAAGACAGGAAGGAATCCACAAAAGGCAGTTCAAATGTTGGATGAAAGAACAGTGATAAAGATTTCAATAGTCTAGAAAGGATTGAACCTAACAAGATGAAATGTAATAGAACAAATGTAACATCCTACAAATAGGTCAAAAATAAATGCCAAATGTAGAGATTAGGGAATGTTGCTAAATGATTCACATGAGAGGCAAAAAAATTTTAAGTAAATAGAAACTCAAGATGAATCAACAGTGTTAATAGCAGCCAGGTGTTTGCTGTTCATGGTTCTGAAAGTGTGAGACAACAATGCATACTCCTGTGTATGACACAGAACTCAGCATATCCTGGGTTTGAAACAGAGAGTCAATAACCAAATCACCATGTACGGCAGTTATAATCATTTAAATAGAATCCTAGCCACCCATATCTGGAATATATCCAAATGAAAATGTCATTAAATAGTTCCAAGGACACTTTTCTCTTTGTTAACAATCAACACCATTCTTTCTTTCTTTCTTTTTTTTTTTTAGAAAAGTTGAGGAATTTCTTTAGAGCAATGCATGCAGTATGTAAGTGAAATCTCAATGAAATTATATTAATGAGGTAGTCAACGCTTCCTTTCCCATTGTGAGTGTGCATATTCTCGTTTAAAGGAATCATGGCTATGTACTGCAATCCTAGAACAAAAGGGTTCTTTTCTGTGTTCCTCTTGGTCTGTGTGCATCTGAATTTAGAGAAGATTAAAATACTAGGGACCAGGACAGACAACTAATTAAATGTTGGATCTCATATAAATTAATGCCTGAGTCTTTTGTTCCTTCCACACATATTTGACCATGTCTACTGGGGCACAGGGCAGGGGGGCTTTTTGCTGTAGAGAAAGAGAAAACATAATTTTGGTACAGATCTTAGGATGCACTAAGACATAGTATCTAGAATCAAGGAGAAATTTGTTTCACCACTCAGATTATGCTGGGAATACAGTGTCAAACAGAATCATTCCCAGGGGAAACTAACCAGGACTGTGAAGGAACTTGAAAACACAACATATAAGGAATGGGTAACTAGAATAATGTATGCTAACTATTCTTTGATACCTAAAATGCTGAAAAATTGAAGAATGATTCACCTTATTCTGTGAACCTATAGAAAGAGTATGTACAATGTACACAAAGCTGGAAATCATTAGTAGACCAAGTTGGATGTGATAGAATCTCTCTAGCTGTTCATAACACTTCTTTCTTCTGGTTCTCCTTCTACCTTTGTGATCAAGCCTTCTTGGTTTCTTTTTCTGGAAGTACATCCAGGTCATGTCCATTGACCTTGGGGGTTACTCCAAGGCCCTGTCTTAATCCTTTTATTTCCTTTATTATTTTGATTGGTGATCTTAGATACCATGGATTCAATTAACATCTCTGTGAAGATGATTCTTAAATGTATTAATGCAGTCCTAATGTATCACCTGAACTCTACACTTCCACCTCCAACTTTCTATTACATAACTCAAATTAGATGCTGTATGTACCAGGGACATCTTAAACTCAATATGTCCAACAATGAACTCATTACCTTGTTCCTTCTCATGGTCCTTTCTTATTATTAATGTTCTTATTTCGGCCAAGGGCACCAGAAGTCACCCTGGTTTTATCCTAGATTCCTCACTTTCTCATATTCAAGATCCAATCAGCTGCTAAGTCTTGGTATTTTTTTCTTTATAAAATTTCTTCTAATTGCCTCACTGTTTCCTCTGACATCACCACAACTCGACTGCACTCTCTGATCATCTCACACATAGACTACTGAAATCGTTTTCTAGTTGGTCTTCCTGTATCTAATTTCTCTCCATTTCAATTTTTTCCAATAAGCTATCAAAAAGATCTTCCTAAAGTGAAGTTCTGACCATGCCACCTCAATTATTCAATATAGATCCTTATTACCCTTAGGATCAAATATAAAATCCTCTATCTTTCAAGACCACACATAACCTGACTTTTCCCACATTTCCAATATTTTACACCTTTTTTCCCCTCTGAAGACTCTAGACATATATAATACACATATATACATATGAAAAACTTATTTATAGATATAATTCTAATAAGCCATTCATAAAATGCTTTTAATTTCCAAAGTTCTATGTCAACATTAAGTTTTCTAATATGACACCAAGATGAATCATTGATCTTGTTCTATGGTTGGCTGATTTTAGAGATTTAATGGCAAACATTATTTCCAATTTGCAAATACTAAAACAGCATAGACTTGCCTAAAGCTCCACAGGCACAATGATGTGATAGACAGTGATGAGATAAACTCATTATGCCTTGGTGTACTGAAGAATCCTGGGCAAATTACTCAATGAATGGGTAATGATAAAATCTGGCACATCTAGAAATATATGATTGTTTGCCCTCCCAACCATTAATTTCTACTTCTCATGAAGGAATTAACAATAACCATGCTCCCACCTACCCCTATCATAAGGCCATAATACACCCGAAGACAGTGGTAGCATAGAAAGGGTATTGGATGCAGAGACAAGCACGCAGGCTCAAATAGCAGCTCTGACATGTTTCTTGGACAAGTCATTTAATATCAAGCCCAAACCTCGCTTGGTCATTGTTTGGACTTAATGGATCATATTGAGTATTAAAATATAAAATAGTATTTTTCTCTGTTTTGTCCAGAAGTCCTAAGGGTCTTTGTCTCCCAGATTGATTTTTTAACTAGGTAAAATAGGCCATTCTTTGCCTCATTTCTTACCTAGTCTTAATCACTGAATAGGCATTGCCTCAGTCAAATTGAGACCTGAGAAAGACATTAATTTAAAAAGGCTAAGTCCTCCCACTGCATCCAGGGTCATCTCCAGTTGCTCTGATCTATATCTTGCCACTAGGCCCAGATGACTCCAGAGAAGAGACTTAAGCTGGTGACTTTGCACAGCCTCACTTAAATCCTATTTACTTGCAAGTCATGGCATCACCTTCCTGATGTCATGGTTCTTTTTGAGAATGAAGGAAAAACAATAAAACAATAAAAATCTTCATGAACCTATTTCCTAATATATCAAATAATTGGACTAGATGTTATGTTCTCTTGAAGTTCCACATTAGTGTTTTTATGACTCTTCTCAGTATAAACCATTAATGCCCAAGCCTTGCTACTCTATTGTAACACTAACTTTGATCTTAAGACTCATGCAATAGGGCTTACATGAAGGTGGAACTGCCTTAGAATGAAGCTCTGTTGATAACTTTATCAATGGTTACCCTTGAATAAAGGACGAGACAGTTTAACTGTATTTCAAATTCTTCTCTATATCTCAAAGTGTACCTTTTAATCATGGCCCATTATACTACACTATAATATCTGTGGGGACTATAATAATAATCACTTTTTACCTTCCTTGATGGGATGGCAAACTGAAAGGGAAATTGCACTTTTCAATAGTGAAACCATTTACCACATGCAAAACCAGCCTATATATGACCTTAAACTAAATACAGCCTTCTAGCTAGAAAATTTGATGTCATGTTATTATTTTTCACAGCATTGCCCCACAATGCCTTCCCTATTGTTCCACATCATTATGACTCCCAAACATCTTCAAAATAGTAGTTATCATTTAAAAAAAAGATTATTAGGAAATTTGCTATCTACTGTGTTGACACAATGGACTAGGTACTGTATGCTAGGCGTGAACACAAATAAAATGGATTCTGCCCACCTTGGGAATGGATTGTTGGTTCCTTGATCTGTATATCTATAAATGTTAAAGGCAACAGAACAGTGAGAGAGGTGGACAGAGGTTTTTTTAAACTGGAGAATCTGGGCAAAGATCATCTCAGGCATAATTTATCATCTTCTTGACAAAACAGGTCACAGTAAGAATGGGAGAATGAAATAATTGTAATGAAATTCAAACATGCCAAGACAGTCCAAGAGGCATTTTCAGCTGCTCGAAAAAACAAATAGCCCCAGAATGAATAGATAATGGTAACACATTTTAACAAACACTTCAACTGAAACCATTGATGAGAATTAAGAAATTTCAGTACTGAGGCTGTAACAAAGAATGAGGATGAAATTATAACAGTATGCCAGAGGAGAAAAATCAACAGCATTTACCCAATATTAGTAGACCAAAGCAGCAGGGAAAGATGTTATTTTCAATCTGTAATGAGGTTTTTTTGAGCTAAAGAGCCAAATGAAATATGCCATGGTATCCTGAGATCTGTGAGTATTTATTTTCCTTCTTAATAATTTTTGCATAAATTCCACAAACTACGCAATTTATACCAAATGTCATTTCCTAAATAACATAACTCCCTTTCACAGGATCATATGTTTAAACAATACATATACACACACAGACTTGCCACTAATTCACAGACTTATGACCAATGGGATTACATAAGATTTCATAAAGTCTTTTATATTTTTCAATCAGTGACTTAGAATGATTGCAAACCCAATGTGATTTTAATGGTATATCTACAGGGGTCATTTATTCCTGATCAGGTCATGAATTCTCTAAGTTTACACTGATAGGTGCCCATAACTCAAATGTCACTGGTGGTAAGAAGATCTATAATGTCACTTTCTCCTGCCTTACATTAAGGCACCTCAGAAGGTGACTGGAAGAATTAAAACATTCCATGAGTCAGTTCCTTTCCTATACTCAGGCTGGGGCCCATATGTCTTACCCAAAGAGCAAATGCCATAAGTGGAATGGCTTTAGTTCTTTCTCCCTCTCTCTCTAATCCTAAGGATGTTCCCTAGTGATCTCTGTCTTTAAACCAGTAAAGGAATGACATTGAATAAAATGCAACACGCCGTTTCCTTTATACTCTCTTTGTTCTATACCCTGGAATGAATAAACATCACAAAGTACACGTGTTCTTTCAAGGTTCATGCAGGTTCATTTCAACATAGCCTAAACAAACTTTTAAAAGGGCTCAAATATCACATGCAACTGTCAACATGGATCCTGAGGAATCCAAACCTCTGTGAAATTCTAGGCATGGAATCTTAGGAAATGTATGAATATCAATAGATGGGAGTACTTCATCCATAGATGCCAATTTTGAAAAAATACCAGAAAATAGAGAATTATAGTGGGTAAGTAGACCATGGCATATAACAGTCAACTCAACAAAACCCAGAGTGGTTTAGTGGTTAATGAAATACAGATATGAATAGATTTTTAACCTGTCAGAGCTAGCAAACAATATTTAGGAATCCAGTTTCTTGGACTTTGTTTCAAGAAGATGGCAACATAACCTCAGGTTATGACACCAAGTTATATAAACTATGATGACATTGATATACATTTTAGGTATCTTTCCATGATAATGTAATGGAATATGTAGCCATTCATATATTAAGATGATATTGAACTTTCAGTGGCTTATTTTCTCCAAATTAGTTTGTCAATGATTTTGATAGATTTGAACTAATGTAGTTGATATTATCTCACTCATATTGTCAATAAGAGTGATGCTGATACAGTGAATGGCCAGAGAAGAGAATGTATGTAACTGACCCACAAGGGGTTCTAACCTAGAATAAGAGTCTCATTCTTATTTTAATAATGACATAATGAAAAATAAAGGTAAATCATATAAACCATACAATAATTCATAATTTTGTATTTTAGCTAGGTGGCAAAGTGGATAAAACACTGGGCCTACAGTCAAGAAGACCTGAGATCAAATCTGGCCTCAGATACTTACCAGTTATGTGACCCTTGGCAAGTTACTTAATCTCTGTCTCAATTTCCTCAATTGTATAATTGAGATAATCACATTACCTAATAGCACTGAACTGAAAAGGTTATGACAATTAAATGAAATACAATTTGTAAAGCATATAACACAATGCCTGATACATAGAAGGCATTTAAAAATGCTTGCAGAAGGGGGTGAAAAGTCTCTTAATATCATTCAACTTTACATAATGACAAAAACAATAATAATTATCATAATAAAAGCACTTAGTTCATACAGTCATCATGGGGATGGCATGAGTCCTTACTCTGGGGATCCTTACTCTGAGGTCATTATGATTCAGACCTTTGAAGCAGATGGAGCTAGATCTCCCAGGGTTGGAGCATTCTGGGTATGTCATATCAGGGTAGGGCTAATTATTGCTTTAAATATAAAATGAGGGGTTCAGAATGAATAACTGCAAAGATAAGAGTGCCAGGGTAGTACAGTGATAAATGTTGGATTTAGAGTTAATTGCAAGAATCCAAATGCTAGCTTTGCTATTCAGCCTTGGGCAAGTCACATAACTGCTTTAAGCTTCCATTTTTACCTTTACAAAATGAAACAATTAGCTTAGATGAGCATTGAATGTACTCTCCAGCTCTAAAATATATGACCCTATGCATAACTTCACTTTAGGCAACTGAAAAGGTGCCAAATTTGTAAATAAGTAATACAAAATGAAAAGCTGAACAGTTTCTAGAGCCAAAGAACTTAAAACTTCTGCTTTCTCGTTTCTGCTATGCCAACACCAAGCAAGGTGACCCTGAGCAAGTCACAGACTCTCCTGTTCTCTGTTTCTTCATCTGAGATCAAAATGTTGGTCTTACGATCTGTACTTTCAGATTTAAAAATAAGATTCTAAGCTTACTACGAGAGGATGTATTCCAACTATTATGGGTAAGAATAAAGAATGATCATATGGAGAAAAAAAGGAATGAATTTCTTCATTTTCTGAAACATAAGGATAAGTGAGGCAAGATGAATAAAGAACCAACCTTGAAGTCAGAGAGACCCAGGTTCAAATTTCACCTCTGATACATATTAATTATGTGACCTTGGGTAAATCACATTTAGACCAGTGACGCAAACAAATAGAAACAAAAACCCTAAGAGGTACATATTGACTTAGAAAAACACAAACTGTTATTACCTATATTGTGCCGCATTTTTGTTTATCTTATTAAACATTTCCCAATTTTATTTTAATCTAGTTCTGGACCCTGTGCCTTGCTAGCAAATGACTCCCGTTTTAGACTATCACTTAGGAGTCTAAGATGAAAAAAAGGTGTTGAACTAAATTGGTAAAATTTGCTTACCCAGAAGTTTCTTGTATCAGTGAGATTATAGATATAGTCCCTATTGCCTTATCCTACCAACTTGAAGGATATCTATGTGTCATTCTATGCATCAATATCTGTCTTTCTGTCTGTCTATCATATGTCAGTCTGGCCCATTGATTGGAATGGTATGAAATAAAGGGAGATAGGAACTCAAGAGTATAAATAAAGAAGAAATCACAGAAGACAAAGGGTAATTCAAGAGTGAAACGATTCAGAATGATAGGATTTCCTAGTCTTGAGAAAACTAGAAGCAATCTAGAAGGCCAACAAATATCACTCTGATCTTATCCATGTCCACAGTAGAATCATAGGCAAGTCAAGGGACTACTCTTGTAAGTAGTAAGGGGGGGGGGGGGGTCTCCTTCCTCCTTTGTAAATGAAGGAATTAAGCTAGATGAATTCAATGATCTTTCCAGATGTAAACTCCAAGATTCTATGACAACAAAGTTTCATTCCAGCTCATACCTAGCCTGTATGATTGTGTGTTTTGTCCTTTATTCTTGAAGACAACCTTGGCATCAGGGAGATGATGACATGACTTACAGTTGAATTTGATTTGAGTGAAGGAGGGCTGTGCAAAATCACCCAGTCTCACCTTGTCCTCTGGAGCCATCTGGATTCTGTGGCCAGACATATATATATATATATATCTATATCTATATCTATCTATCTATCTATCTATCTATCTATCTATCTATCTATCTATCATCTATCTATCTATCTATCTATCTATCTATCTATCTATCTATCTATCTATCTATCTATCTATCTATATATATATATCAGGACTGCATCCTGGGTCATCACCTAGCCTGTGAAACCCTTTTGAAGGAACAAGCAGTATCTACACAGCATGGTGAAAAGAACACTAAAGGAGAAGTTAGAAAAATTGTATTCAAGTCAGTTTCCCACTTAATCGGGCTTTTGATTTTGGCCTACTCACTTAAACTGTCTGAGATTCAGTTTCATCATAGATAAAATGTCAGTCATTTAACAAGTATTTATTAAGCCAGACCCTATATTAAACATTAGAAGCTTTGAACTAGTAAATTACTAATGTATTGACCATCTCTGTCAACTGGGATAGTATTATGCGTGACTAGAATCTTTCCTGAAATTGGAAGGTCTTGAAAGTCAACTAAGTCTAGTTTTTTTCCTATTTCTATGTCATCTGTCTCTTTAACACACATATATACATATACCCCCAAGTTAACACTAATATACAGTGTCATATACAGGATGAAGTCATTGGAGTGTTTTGCTAGAAAGGATTAATCTTGAACATGAATAGAGATGAAATTTGGATTGGTTATTGTCCTTCGTCTTCGAAGAGGACCAAAATGACATCATCATTGTATAGTGAAATTTCAGTGTGTCCCACTGTGGCTGATCAGACCAATATGAGCTCAGAATGCTCTACCACAAGTTGGGCACAGATAATCCATGTGAATATTTGGGGTGTTTACTCCAAATTCACGCATCCTATGTTTATTTTGTGCTGTCTCGGTTCTGCTTTGCTCATAGAGCACATCACCCTTTCTGATGTGGGTACGCCATGCTGACTGCTTCTGTGCCAGTGCCTCCCATGTTGCACAGTCAAATCCAAAGTTCTTGAGAGAGACCTTGAAAGTGTCCTTTATTGCTTCTTCTGACCACCATGTGATCACCTGCCCCATGTGAGTTCTCCATAAAATAGTCTTTTTGGCAAGCATTCAAACAACATGGCCAGCTTATAGGATTTGTGCTCTCTGAAGCATAATTTGGATGCTTGGTAGTTCAGCTTGAGCAAGGACTTTAGTGTCTGGAACCTGATCCTCAGAATCTTCCTAAGACAGTTCAAATGGAAGTGATTCAGTTTCCTAGCACAGCGTTGGCAGACTGTCCATGTTTCACAGACATATGACAATGAGGTCAACACAACAGGTCTATAGACCTTCAGTTTGGTAGTCAGTCTAATACCTCTTCTCTCCCAAACTTTTCTTTGGAGTCTCCCAAACACTGAGCTAGCTCTGGCAATGCATGCATCAACCTCATTGTCAATGTGTACATCCCTGGAAAGTACACTACCAAGGTAAGAGAATTTATCCACACCATTCAAAACTTCTCCATTTGTTGTAACTGATGGTTCCACATATGGACAGTGTGGTGGTGGCTGATGCAGCACCTGTATTCTCTTGATGTTAATTATTAGGCCAAAATTAGCCTAGGCAGTAGAGACTTGATCCATACTTTGTGGCATCTCAGCTTCAGAGGCTGCATTGAATGCACAATCATCTGCAAACAGAAAATCATGCACCAACACTCCCTCCACTTTGGTCTTAGCTTGTAGCCTTTTCAAATTGAAGAACTTGGACAACTGTCTGGCTATTTCACACATGCCAATAAAATTTACATGTTGGTGTAAAAAAGTACTATAGTTCATATTGAAATCTGAAAGATCAAAAATTGACTGTCAAGAAACTGGTCATGGCCTTTGATATTATTCACCAAATTCTGGATAGAGTACAGAAGTAAGACTGGTGATCACTTCCTGGATCTAGAAATGCTCAATTATGAGAGGAAGTCTTAGGTTAAACTCTTTGACCTACAGGAGACATGCAACTGTGCTATGATTTCCAAAAGGACCAAGTTCTTTCTCTGCCAGTAAGTGAGTCATACATTCCACAGTTGCCCTAGGAAAAGCTGTTATAGAAACTTCTTTAGAATGCTAATGAAAAAAACCCACAGGAGGCTATTATTAGAGACAAAAAATAAAACAAAGAAGTTAGATTGGGAAGAAATTCCTTAGAAAAGTACCTGAACTGGATCTTAGAGAGTAAGCTTGATCCCAAGCGTAAGGAACAATGCTAAATATGTGGAAAAGGCATGTGGGATTGACAAAAAGCAAAGGAAACTTTAGGAGTGGAATTGAATATAAATCCTCCTTGAATACTTTTTTATCTTTTAACCTCCAAAAACTCATTTCCTATTCCTTGGCCTGTGTCCTAACCTGTAAAATGAAGCATTTGCAGTGAGTGTTCTTCAAGGCTACTTCTGTCTGTAAGTCAAGGTCAAATTCTCCTGTTCAGAGCATCCCAAGTTTACTTTCATAAAGGATAGGGTACTTCTTCTGAAGGACAGGATGGCTGATCATATGGAGAAAAAAGAAGAGCAAAGCATTGACAGGCACCCAAGCTCAAAGCATTTTGGGAGTTCTGTTTGATCAGCAATAGATTCATCTGCCCAGAAGATGTAGAGGTATAAGTATCAGTTCATGGGCAAGTCACTAGTCATAGTACTCTATCAAGTGAGAGACCATGCATGAATGGACATTAAACTGATTTCAGACTTGATAAATGAATCTATGCTCTTGCCATCTTATATGTGGTAACTGGAGAAAAAAATCAGAAATAATTTCTCCTTCGGGAGCCTAATGAAGGAGCATGAATGAGATGCATTCCCACCCCTGGCTGACTGAATGGCACTAATGGCAACATAGTAAATTATAATTTTAATCAACTTTCCCTAAATTCAAACCTCAAG
The DNA here is from genome assembly GCF_028372415.1 of Notamacropus eugenii. Classification (NCBI taxonomy): domain Eukaryota; kingdom Metazoa; phylum Chordata; class Mammalia; order Diprotodontia; family Macropodidae; genus Notamacropus; species Notamacropus eugenii. The sequence goes on along the minus strand of NC_092872.1, from coordinate 601,125,400 downwards.
AAAAAAATGCAGTAGTGTTACTATGTTTTAAGATCCATAGAGCAATCCTGGGATTTTGAGAAATGAGCTAAAATAGTGTAAGGTCTTAGGACTTGTTTGTTGTGTGGGAAATTCAAAAAATTGTTCTGTTGACAAGACTATTTTCATAGCCAACTCATAACCATTACTTATAATGAGTGCCAGTAAAGAGCATCAGTAATGTGCCACAGTGAAAAGGGTGTTGAAATTTCCCACCAAGCTTACAGGCTTTGAATATATATCTGAGGATAAAGCGTTTGTTAACTCAAGACCAGTCTAGCTAAATTCAGAGTCTCACTGATAGTTTGCAAAACAGTGATTTTTTTATGCTCCACAATCTATGTGTTTATCATATGTCAATCAACAAATAGTAACTGAACCAGTGAAATTAAATATTCTTGAACTGTAGAAGGGAAGTAACTTCTTTTTGTAAATTTTCTTAATTTATTTTTAGTTTTTGAGATTCATTTCCACAAGATTTTGAGTTCCAAATTTTCTTTCCACTCTCCCTCCACCCCAAGATGGCATGTATTCTGATTACCCCTTCCCCACTCCGCCCTCCCTTCCTTCCAACACCTCCCTGCCATGAAAAATAACTTCTTGAAAGAATTTCCTTCCCATTGCTAGCTCTGCAGTTAAAAATCAACTGTAGCTTTGAAAAGTGTTTGGCACATAGGTGATCATAGACTTGGAGCTAGAAAGTGCTTCTGAGGTCATCTAATCCAACTCCTTTGCACATGAAGAAATTGAGGACAACAGAAAATAAGTGAATAGCTCAAGGTCACCCAAACAGTAAGCAACCTAAGTAGGATTCCAATTTAGGATACTAAATCCTGGACTCCTACCTTTTCTTGAAGACATCAGGAGAAAGCTGTATAGCAAAAAGTAGGAGGGAGATGGAAGGAAGAGATCAAGGATAGGGGAGAGTTTGTTGACAAAATAGGAAGGGTTCAGTGGACAGAAGAGTTGACATTGGAGGGAATTAAGACTGCCTTTATTGTTACTCAACCTGGAAATCTTAGGCATTCTGGGTGGCATGCTGTATGTAAGGGATTTGGAGACAGAAGAAAGACTCTGGGGGATTGCTTCAGAGGGTTAGCAAGGGAGTAAACTAGGCTCCCCATAATTACATGAAGGACAATGATGCACCAGTCTAGTCCTTGCTGCAAACTTCTCTAGTTTTCCTATTCTGAGGTCACTTTTCCTTCCTTCATATGTGTGTATGTATGTCCATATACATGTATATGCATGTGAGCATGTTCATGTGTGTCTGTGCACACACATAGCTGTATACATCTATCCATATTTTGTATGCATATGTATATATATATATGCACATATGTATATACATACATTTATAGGTGTATGTGTGTATGTATATACATACACACATACATACCTACGTACATGTTTTATATGTGTGTGTATACATATATTTATATATAACTTTTTAATGTAATGGCAAATGCTCTATTTATTTGCCTCTATGTCTTATTTATTTTTCTTTACCATAGCACATGTACATTTTCCTTTTCTTCCCCATTTCTTTTCAGCTCCCTTTTATGTGTTGCCTTTTTGCGTTAGATAGTGTGTTCCTTGAGGGAAGGCATTATCTTTATTTAAATTTCTATTTGTATTCCCAGTGCTTAGCACAGTGCTTGGCACACTGTAAGTGTTTAATAAATGCTTGATAATTTGATTTAACAGTTGCTAAGGAAGTGCATTAAACAGAATTGAGTGACAGACATAGATGTGAGAGAATAAAGTGGTGAACACTGGCAACACTTCATCTCACACTGCTGGTGTTCAGTCTTTCCAGTCACATCCAAACTCTTTATGACCCTATTTGGGCTTTTCTTAGCAAATTTACTAGAGTGGTTTGCCATTTTTATCTCCAATTCATTTTAAACATTAGGAAATTGAGGCAAACAGGGTTACGTGATTTGCCCAAGGTCACATAGCTAGCTGGTAAGTGAGACTGGATTTGAACTCAGGTGTTCCTGACTTCAGGCTTGGTGCTGTATCCACTGTAACACCTAACTGCAACCTTGGATTGGTGCCTTTCAATTCCACACAGAATTGTTTAAAAGCAAATCGTGTTTCTGAGAAAATAAAATTTGCTACTTGTATGACCAAAGATAAGTCATTTAACCTGTTCACCCTTCCAGTGCTTTTTTTTTTTTTTAATAAGGGTTGGGTACAAGGTGATCTCCAAGTTCCCTTTCAGTTTGAAACTGAAGATTCCCAATGCAGATTCAGTTGCACTATTAGGTTTCCCCCACCGGCCCCCTCAGAAGTCTGTACTATTGAGGAGAGACTGCGTGGTCCAATGGTATGAATGGTGGATTTGGAAAGGGTGATCCTACTTTCAAATCCCAGTTCTGCCACTTATGACCTGTGTTACAGTGGGTTCTATTAGTCTCTATTTCTTCAGCTGTAAAATAATTATATTAGACTAAATGGCCTTGAAGTTCCATCTAGCTCTAAGTCTATGATTTTAATTGTGTAACAACAAATGAACCAGTTTCTCTAATACCTCGTTTATTCAGTCTCATTCAATTAATCATATGTATGTATGCATGTGTATGTACTTATATACATACAAACACATGCATACATACACACATATACAGTTGTCTATGTGCAATACCCTGGCACACTCTAGGCATACAGAGATAACAATAAAATAGATACTCTCTACATTCAAGGATTTACATTCTATTGAATGAAACAAAAGTCACATTTTATAATTGGTTGTTTGGTAGGACCAAGATCAAGTTAATAGATCACTCAAATTCCTATCTGAAAGACTTAGGTTCCAATCTTTCCTCAGAGACATATAATGATGTGACCTAAGGAAAGTCTCTTTTTCTGAGGCTCAGTTGCCTATGACATAAGGACAATAATTTCCTCCCTCACAGGGCTATCGTGAGATTCAAATGTGATAATGTATATAAAGCAATTTGCAAACCTCAAAGGTAATATATGTTTCTTTTATCATCATCACCATCATCATCATCATTGTCATTATCTTCTTTAATATATAGCTCCGTGTAGCTAAATGCTTTTTTTGTTTAGTTTTGTTTCTTAGTGCTTTGTTGTGGTCCATTTGGATTCAACTAATAATACATTTGTAGCCAGAAGAAAGCAATTTTAACTTATTTAATTGAATTGGTAAGGATATTAATAAAATTCTGAGTATCCTTCAAAAGATAATGAATCCCTAAGCAATGACTACAATGGGAACAAAGGAGGAGAGAGAGAGAGTAGTCTTATTTAGAGGGATGGAGCTTTCTAGTTGAGAGATGGCTAAGCAGATTTAGGAAACTGGAGATTGGGATAGGGGTTGTTTCATCTTCTTATGAGTGGCAATAAATTCCAATACCAGTAGCCAATATTTAATCTTTGGCACACGAAGAGTCAAATCAGAGACAACACATCAGATCTTCCATGGAGGAAACAACTAAGTAAGTGGGGAACTAAGAGTTCAAGTTCTCAGTCCTTTCCACTTATGCCTCAGCCTAGGAGGTAGGAAAAGGAAACCATGAAAAGATAGGACAATATCTTCTGTATTCTGTGAGCTCACTCTGGAAAAAAAACATTCCCCAGATGATCTAGACCACGTTGCCCCTTACTAGTCAATCAACCCCTCAGCTCCCAGGGCCCCATTTCACTCATAAACCTCGTGATATTCCTCATAAGATCTATCAGATTGGCAGGAAATGATAAATATTAGAGGGAGTGTAAGAAAACTGGGACACTAATTCACTATTAGTGGAGCTGTGAACTAATCCAAAAGAGCAATTTAGAACTATGGCCAAAGAGCTATAAAACTGTGCATGCCCTTTGATCTAGCAATACCACTACTAGAGTTGTATTAGGAAGAGATAAAAAAAGGAGAAAAGAACCTATTTGTACAAAAATACTTACAGTATTCCTTTTCTTTTGGGGGGGGGAAGAATTAGAAATTGAGGAGATGTCCATCAATTGGGGAATGGACAAACACTTTGTGGTATATGATTGTAATACAATAGTATTGTGCTATAAGAAATGATGATCAGGATGATTTCAGAAAAACCTGGGAAGACTTACATAACCTGATACAGAGCAAAGTAAGCAGAACCAGGAGAACACTGTACACAGCAACAGTAATATTGTAACATTGTGAATGTCTTAGCCATTCTCAGCATTAAATAATCTTATATAATCCCAAAGGACTCATCCTGAAAAATGGTCTCTGCCTCCAGAGAAAGAACTGATGGAATTTGAATACAGACCAAAGCATAATATTTTTCTCTTTTTTCTTTTGTTTGAGTTTTCTTCCACAAAATAATTAATATGGAAATGTTTTACATGTTTGCATAATCGAAACCAAATTGCTTATCATCTCAGATATGGAAGGGAAGGAGGCAGAGATAGAATTTGCAACTTAAAACTTAAAAAAAAGTTAAAAATTGTTATTACATGTAATTGGGGAAAATAAAATATTATATAAAAACACTTTACATTTCATGACAGAGATGAACCATGCCCCACCCTCCCAGTCCCAAATCAGAGCAACCTCACTTGGTTAAAAAAATTATACTGATAGAATGCTTTGTGAGTGGCATAGTATATTTTTTCCTACTTCATAATAATAATAATACCACATAGACCAAGAAGTAGAAACGTTTTGAAGATAAGTGCCAAACACTCTTACAAATTCTAAACATGTTATGTTATGGTATAATAATTAATAATAATGATAATAAAGCACTGCACTTGATGTCAGAATCAAAATCTGAATCTCATCTCTGCTACTTAGTAGTAGCAGAAAAGCTACTTAATGTCTTCAATTCTTAGTAATGATAATAATAATAGTTAGCCTTTTCATAGTGTCTACTATGTGCCAAGAACTGTGCTAGGAACTTTATGAATATTTCATTTGATCCTCATACCAACTCTGGGAAGTAGTTGCTAACATTATCCTAATTTTACAGATGAAGAAACTGAGGCAAAGAGGATAAGTGACTTACTCAAATCGGATAGCTAGGAAGTCTGAAGATAGATTTGAACTCAGGTCTTCTTAATGTCAGACCCAGAATTTTATCCACTATGCCACTCAGCCTCAGTTTGTTCATTCGTAGAGTGGAGATAATAAAACTTGGAACAGGGTTGGTTTGAGCAAAGTGTTATGCAAATTCTAAAAAGCTATGTGTGAGTCAGGAAGGGGATAAGATTTGGAGTAATTAAAGTGGGGGAGGAGATGGGGGGTGGTGGTACCTGACCTTCTGGGAGGTAACCACAGAGAATGAATTCATCAGAAGATGTCAATTACCAGGTAAGTAAATTAAAAATCACAGGAAAATAGTGTATATAACTGGAATGTTGAATGATACAAGAGAGAGTACATTAAATCCCAAACATATGGATTTTCCCAACATAATATTTGTTTAAATAATAGCTAATATTTATATAGTGCTTACTATATGTCAGGCACTTTACAAATATTATCTTATTCGATCCTCACAACAACTCCATGAGACAGGCACTATGATTATTTCAGTTTTAAGATAAGGAAACTGAGGATACTAAATGAATAAATGACTTGCCCGTGGTTACAAAGCCACTAAGTTTCCGAAGCTAGATTTGAATTTACATCTTCCTGACTTCAGGTTTAGTGCTCTATCAACTGAACCAGTTAGTATTGCATTAACTAACAATAAAATAATAGGTGATATTTACATATGCTTTACAATGATCTTTTCATATATTATCTGTTTTGACTTTCACAATAAGCTATGAAATAACTGTTTTCCCCATTTTACAGATGAGGGAAATTAATATGACGGTGATAAAGAGACATATCAAAGCATAGAGCTGCTTCCAACTGGTAACAAAAATGAATACATTCTCAAATACATAATAGTTTCCAGTAACCTCTGATACACATGACATGAGGACAAGTTTACCCCTTCCCCTTCCTATACACACACACACCCCTTTGAAACCTAAATGCCAGAAAGCTCTTTGAATATCTTCCAGGGGTTATGCTAAAGGACACTATATGCAAAAGATGTGAGGTTTTTTTGTTGTTGTTCTGGAGCATGTAAAAAAACAGCTCAGACTTCAAACTTTAGACCTTAACCTTAGTTTTCAAGTGGTCCCTGCATTATAAGCACTGCAGTTGGCATAATAACCATTGCCTGACCAATAGGAGGACAAACTGGGGGGAGGGGTTGGGTAAAAGCAGTCATGAGTCTTAATTCTGAATTTCCTGGCTTGATTGTATTTTTATTCAGACATTCAGGCAGACGGTTGTGGAGAGTGACTCAAAGATTTAGTCATCCAACAATTCCCATTAACCTTAATGGGACTTAACATAGCTAAAATTCCCTTCCTTTCCAAAATGACGCAATGAACACATCCTCGAAATGCCTTGTGTTCAGCTTAAAGGGCAACCTGTTTCTAATCATCTCCTTATACCTTATGTTTATCTTACTAGTATCCCCGGAAAAATATACTAATGAAGTTTCAGTGCATGAAGTTTGTCTCTATAAGAATGTCCCAAGAATTAATGCTTCTTACACAGAGGGTTCATTTGCTGACCTAGAGCTTATGTAGAAGTTCACAGCAGTTGATATAGAGAAAAATTGTGTCAGCTCATGGATGTCATGTTATTTATCATGGCAGAAGCTATGGTCACTCAACTAAGTACATAAAAAAAAGTCAGGCTTTGTTCACTGATTAAAATGATTTTAGCATTTAGTTTGTCATCCCTACTTCATGGAGGAATCATATTAAAAAGGTAATACATTTTGTCACTTTCTTCCTCCACTAGGTTTGATTTTCCCATCATTCAAGTCACAAAGAAATCAATCAGACACAACAAGATATTTGAGGCTTAAGTAAAATAATGATTACTAAGCATTTGTAAAATAGTTTAAGATTTGCAAAGCATTTTACAAATGTTATCTCATTTTATTCTCACAGCAACCCTGGGAAGTATGTGCAAACATTAGTCCCATTTTATAGATGAATAAGTTCACATAGGTGATAATTGTCAGAAGGAGAATTCAAATTTGGCCTTTGTGATTCCCATCCAACACTGTAAAAATTAACTGAACAATCCTTTCTGGACCATCTTCAATGAGCTGCTCAGAAGCAGGATTAGCCAGTGACATAAATATTGTCCAACTATTATTGCCAGTCATACTACCAATATATACGAACATTTTAATAACCAGTTTGCTAGAGGCTCACAGCATAGATCCATGGTACACAAAGTAATGGGCTCCCAGCAGCCATTTCAGCAACCTTATATAGGTTTTAATTTCAAAGTAGGACAGATATACTTTTTTTTACAGAAAGTAGAAGGAGAAGGTAAAGATTTACACATCAAAGAACCCATCGCAAAAGGAGGAGATTTACAACAGACAAAATAATAAAACCATTCAGTAAAGATTAGTAATAAAGCTGGAAATGCAGACTAATCAATAACACCTGAGCTACACCTACTTATTTGCCAAGCTAATATCCCTCACTCAAATCAAAGTCAACTGCAAGTCATGTCATCATCTCATTGTTATGGTCCTCTTCGAGAACAAATGACAAACATGATAACAAGTAAATAAAGGTAATAAAGCTGATCCAGAGATACTCTTACCACTTAGCAGTTAGCTACTGGAAATAAAATTTGAGATTTTAGCTAAATTTTGCAAGCTACAGTTTGTGATGTGACTGACTTTCACAAGCAAATGACATTAAAAGAACCAAACCAGAATAATTTTCAAATGATACCACTCAATATAAAGATGAACTTGAATTAACCAGTCTTGCCAATTAGAATATGACCTCCTGACAGCATGCATGGATCTTCATTTTCTATATTTATCCCTAGCATTTAGCACAATGTTTTGCATATAATAAGTAACTACAATGTGATGTCATTTATTCATCGATAATATTCCATAAAACTTCTCAATTTACTTCATTCAAACTATTTATTTTCCTTGTGGCAAATAGGTCACCTGCATTTTAATTACTGATTTACAATCTACTACAGCTTTCAAAAGAAAAGATGTGAATTTTCCAAATTTTGTTCCTGCCCACAGTTCCTAATACTTTGCATACAAATGATGCTCTCCACACAATAGGTGATTAAGTGTTGTCCTTCAGTTCTCCTTCCTTCTCACCAGATGACTGGCCCACATTCATTTCCAGTCAGAAACCTGTTGGATAACAGCTTTATTCCACTTTTCTCCCATCATTCTTGATTGATAATACACTGCAACCTACTTGTGTCAACTGTGAATCTCTCCATTGCCCTTTGGTTGACACTGTAATGGATAAGAATACCCTACATTTTATTATACACTCAATATTGGACTAATAAAATTAGGAAGATAATCCTTTCCTTCTTAAGTACAGTGTCTTTCTGAAGAAAGAAGAACCTGATAAGTTCCTCAAAACTGTCAACACAAATTTTATAAGGTGACTTTAGTGCAAAAGTAAGAGTAGAAGAAAGAAATGAAATAATGTTAGATAATCTCATTCAGGATATCAAGAAACAAATGACTGTAGATTGCACAGAAGCTTCAAGGTGTATCATGAATAATTAACTAGGAGACTAGAGAGGTTTCAGACATGATGAACAACAAAAAATATCATGAAAAATGAAACTGCATTTTGATAGTCAAAAAATGACTATCAACGTTAGTCATTTCCAATTATGGTTGTATACATTGAGTAAAAATCAAAATCAACAGTAAATTAGAAGAAAGTATAAAGATGAAAAGATGAGATAGTGGATATAACTCCAGGCTGACATTTAAACAATGGCAAAAACAACAAATAGTGTCAAATAGTGTCAACTTTTCCTTAGGAAGTTTAATTAATGTAAAGCAATTGTCCTAACAACAATGACAAAAGAGACTAGAAACCACATCAGTCAAAAATGATCAATTTATGTGAGAATTGGAGAAAAATGGTATTTAAAGTGAAGACTGACTCAGAATACAATTTTAAAACCTTCCTGAAGTGGAGGCCCTTCATCATTCTGATTGCCTTCCTTTGAATAATCTCCTTATTGTTAATGTTCTCCTAAAGTGTGGCATCCAGAAGTGAACACAATATTTGAGCCATGGTCTAAGGCAAAATACAATGGGTTTATCACCTGCTTACTCTCCAGAAGCTATGTGTCTTTCAAATGTAGCCTGTGATTGCATGTCCTTTCCTGCTGCCATGTCATAATGATATCTTATTTTCATTTTATTTCAGTTTGTATTACATCATGCTAGGGAAAACATGCGCAAAAATAAACAAAACCAAAATTCATAAAATCAGTACAGGTGGTAGGATCAGGAAAGTCCTTGTGATGGCATTATTAAAGAAATCTAAGGATGTAGAGATGAGGACGGATAGCATTCCATGGTTATTAGTCTGTGCAATTGCAGTGATAAATGATGAAATGTCGTAATATTGAGTTCATAGTCTATTGAAACTCCATCTTTTGTTTTCTTCAGAAGAACTTTCATATAGTTTCATCTTCTCTATCTTGTACTTATGAAGTTCAATTTTGAAACTGAAGCAAAAAGATTTTACGTTTAAACCCTATTGAACTCACCTTACTTACTTTTAGTCCAAGATTCTAACCTGCCAAGATCTTTTTGAATTCTGACCTGCATGAGCTTTCTTGATGAAGCTATGCTGGCTCTTTGTGATCTCTGCTTCATTTTGCAGGTGTTCTCTTAACCATATGTTTAACAACACATTCCAGAAATTTGCCAAGAATAAATGTCTAGCTAAATTTTAGATTGAAAATTTTGTTCTCTCACTCATCCACTAACCTTTTTTTGAAAAGTAATATCATTTGTCCTTTTCCTAGTCTGTGATACTTCTCCTTTTCTCTACAATTGTTTCCAGGAGCCTATTATTCAGCAATCCCATCTACTAGTTTTTTTCTGTACTTCAACATCTAACTCACTTGGTTGAGATTACGTGAATTCACCAAGAAAAAAGTGCTCTCTTATTATCTCCTTACTTATCTTGGTCACCAAATTCTTATTAGGCATGTCCATTTTATCTCTGCAAATTCAAAGATCCTTCTCTTTTGCAAAGCAGAAACAAAACAGTAATTAAGCACTTCCAGGTTCCTCCTATAGTCAGTTATCATCATTCCACTAGCCCAAAGCAATAGTCTCGTGCTGTTTTGGATAATTCCATTTTTCCCCAATATATCTAAAAACAAATATAAATTCTACCTTTTCACTCTAGTTAACTTTCTTTACCAGTCTTGGTTTATTATTAGTTTGAGCACATTATTCTGATAGGACAATCTGTTCTTTTTTACGTATGTTCACAATAGTTTCCTCCCCCCAAGTTCCTCCACTATATTTTGCATATGTCTTTTTAAGATCTAAGTTTGTCAGGTTGTTTCCAGTGAATTCAAATAGGTCTCTTTAGATAAACCTCTCTTTTCCTTCTCAGCAGAAATGTTTCTTTTTTTCCTTTCAGAATTTCATTTTTGAACATTTCATATCTTAATTTGTATTGTCCTATCTAGAATTTCCTAGAACCTTTTTAATTCCGCCCTCCAAAATTTTGTAATTAACTTCTCTTCCTCTTGGCAGAGGGGTAGAACTTTGGATTTGGAACACTTCATGTGTCAGTATTAGTTAGGTTTACTGAACTACATCCCTCCACTGTTTTTTTGGTAAAAAATAAGAATATATCTCTTGGAGGACCTGAGAGGAGGTGGCGTGTTGGAAAAAATTAGACATTAAATAAGCAAAAAGGACCAGACATTTTTCCAAATTCTCTAAAAAAAAGTGTTCATCCTTTGTACTCGAATAGGACCATAAGATGACATGACTTGCAGTTTGTTGGGACTGGAAGCTCAATTCCGTGTGGACAGTCTCGGGCAGGTAAAAGTGGGACTTCTAAATCTTAGAGTCTTACGAGGCCCTCCATGAACAGCGGGGGTTCGAGAAGGTCAGACTGAGCTAGCTCGGCTAGCTCGGGTATTTCCGCCTCTCCCCCGGAGATACCTGATGGGTGGAGTCTCCCTGCCCTCGAGGTCATCCCGGATTGGAGCACACCTAGTTACCTAACAGCATGGTATTGAGATGCAAACTGTGTGGCTGAAGATTAAGTAGGATTGAGGAAGCCAGAAAGCTCTCTCTTAGCACGTGTGGAGCCAAAGAGAAAAGTAGGGCTCCGCTTCTTTTCTTTCCTCTCTCCCCTCCCCCTCTCTCCCCGCTTGTACTTCTACTTCCAATCCCTTAAGCTTAGCCTCCTTAGGAAATCTCCCCCTCTTCCTCCTAAGGAAGATCTCCCTGCATTTGTAACCCGGACCCTGAAATAAAGCTCAACCCCTGTTTGACTCTGGAACGTCCTTTCTCTCATACGTTTATCCGGTTTGGCCAACCGAAGACCTGGGTGAGGTAAGAAAGACTCGGGTAGCCCAGTACAGGCCTCTAGGCTTGGCAGCAGTTGACTTTGATTTGAGTGAGGGAGGGCTGTGCAATGGCACCAACCTCACTTTTTTCTCCTGAAACATCTGGGTCCAGAGGCCTGATATTCATCAGGTTGACTGGTGGTGACCCAGGATGCAATGTGAGACCCTGGCCCTTTCAGGTTATGGTCTTATCACATTCTCACTTTGAGTGAGATACACCCATTCAATGGATAGGCTTTTTTAAGTTTCTCAAGGGATAACCCATTTAATAAAATAAAAATACATAAATGAAGTGGGAGGGGTAGACTCTCAGGCTTCCTGGGTAAAAGAGAAACAACACTATTTATAATACTCTCTTAACTCTGCCCAACCAAGGGTTAAGGAGGGAAAGAAATAAGAGGGAGGAAGTACATTTACCTTCTGGCTTGGATTAGGGATCTCTAAGGTATCAGAAATTGTGATGGGAATGATCAGTCTCCCCCAAGCTTGCAAAAAGTTAGATTATGACTCAAAAATCAGAAAACTGAAGGAAGGGAACTGGGACTACTATTCTAGAATACAATTTAGGGCTGTGCAAAGCCTGAAGAAAAGAGATTAGAATCCATCTGGCACAAGTACTTTCTTCTCAGATGTTACTTGGGGCAATGAACAAGTTCAGTGAAAAGTAAATCCTGAAGAGTGGAGCGAAGATGGCAGAGTAGAAAGACACACATACTCTAGCTCTTCCCCCACAACCCATAAAATACCTGTAAGAAAAGACTCTCAACAAATTATAGAGCAGCAGAAGCCACAGAACAACAGAGTGAAAGAGATTTTCTGCCCAAGGTAGCCTCGAAGTCCAACAGGAAAGGTCTATCACATGGGGCATGGAGGCGCTACCAGGAGGAACAGGACCAGAAAGGGCCTTGGAGGTGGAATCCCCAGGCAGCTGAGGTTCTCGGTTCCCTCAACCCTCAAACACCAAAGGCAGTTTCAAAGGTCAGTGCTTTTTTATCTCAGTGACAAGGGAGCAGAGTCCTTCCCTAGTCTGGGTCCCAGGTGGTAGCAGTGGCAGTGGCAGTACCAGCAGCAGCAGCAATAGCATCAGAAGCTTCCATTTGTGGAGCTCTTAGCCTTAAGCCCCCGGGGGAACTGAGCAGCTGATCTGAATCTCAGCTCTGAGAAGGATCCTGGGGCCTGGCATGCTAGAGATGGTTGCGGAGAGGGAATTCTACTACTAGCAGATTCTGGGCAGAAAAGCTTTGGTAGCTCCCAGACACGTGCACAGGTTCTTGATTGTGCCACCTTAGAGGAACTGAGTATCCCCACAGTATACCCTCCTCCTGAGAAAGGGCTCAAAAGTCAAATGACTGGTTGATAAAAATGACCAAAAAAGGGAAAAAAAGTAAGACTATAGAAGGTTACTTTTTTGGTGAATAGGTATTTTCTTCCATCCTTTCAGCTGAGGAAGAACAATGCATACCTTCAGAGGAAGTCAAGGTTTCCATAACTTCCAAAGTAAATATGCAGTGTTCTCAGGCCATGGAAGACCTCAAAAACGGATTTTGAAAATCAAGTAAGAGAGGTGGAGGGAAAGTTGGGAAGAGAAATGAGAGCAATGCAAGAAAATCATGAAAAGCAAGTCAATAGCTTGCTAAAGGAGACCCAAAAAAATGCTGAAGAAAATAACACCCTGAAAAATAGGCTAACTTGATTGGCAAAAGAGGTCAAAAAAGCCAATGAGGAGAAGAATGCTTTAAAAAGCAGAATTAGCCAAATGGAAAAGGAGGTTCAAAAGCTCACTGAATGAAATAGTTCCTTAAAAATTAGGATGGAGCAGATGGAAGCTAATGAAATGGTTTTATGAGAAATGAAGAAATTACAAAATAAAATCAAAAGAATGAAAAATGAAAGATAATGTGAGATACATCATTGGAAAAACAACTGACCTGGAAAATAGATCCAGGGGAGGTAATTTAAAAATTATGGGATTACCTGAAAACCATGATCAAAAGAAGAGCCTAGACATCATCTTTCACGAAGTTATCAAGGAAAACTGCCCTGATATTCTAGAACCAGAGTGCAAAATAAATATTGAAAGAACCCACCAATCATCTCCTGAATGAGATCCAAAAAGAGAAACTCCTAGTAACATTGTAGCCAAATTCCAGAGTTCCCAGGTCAAGAAGAAAATATTACAAGCAGCCAGAAAGAAACAATTTGAGTATTATGGAAATACAATCAGGATAACACAAGATCTGGCAGCTTCTACATGAAGAGATTGAAGGGCTAGGAATATGATATTCCAGAACTCTGAGGAACTAGAATTAAAACCAAGAATCACCTACCCAGTAAAACTGAATATAATACTTCAGGGGAAAAAGTGGTCATTCAATGAAATGGAGGACTTTCGAGCATTCTTCATGAAAAGACCAGAAGTGAAAAGAAAATTTGACTTTCAAACACAAGCATCAAGAGAAGCATGAAAAGGTAAGCAAGAAAGAGAAATCATAAGGGACTTATTGAAGTTGAACTGTTTACATTCCTACATGAAAAGATAATATTTGTAACTCTTAAAACTTTTCTCAACACTTGGGTAGTTGCAGGGATTATACACACACATACACAGACAGAGAGCACAGGTTGAGTTGAATCTGAAGGGATCATATCTTAAAAAAATAAAATTAAGGGATGAGAGAAGAATATATTGGGAGTAGAAAGGGAGAAATGAAATGGGGTAAATTATCTCCCATAAAAGAGCAAGAAAAAGCTTTTTCAATGGAGGAAAAAAAGTGAAGCTTATTCTCATCACATATGGTTCAAGGAAAGAATATCACACACACACTCAATTTGGTATGAAAACTTATCTTACACTACAGGAAAGTAGGGGAAAAGGGGATAAGCAGGGTTGGGGGGATGATGGAAGGGAGGGCAAATGGTGTGAAGGAGCAATCAGAAATCAACACTCTTGGGAAGGGACAAGGTTAAAAGAGAGAATAGAAGAAATCGGGGGCAGGATAGGATGGAGGGTAATATAGTAAGTCTTACACAACATGACCATTATGGAAGTCATTTGCAAAGCCACATATATAGCCTATATTGAATTGCTTGACTTCTCAGAGGGGATGGGTGGGGAAGGAAGAAGGAGGAGAAGTTGGAACTCAAAGTTTTAGGAACAAATGTAGAGAAATATTTTTGCATGCAACTGGGAAATAAGAGATACAGGAAATGGGGTATAGAAATTTATCTTGCCCTACAAGACAAGAGAGAAGATGGGGATAAAGGAAGGGAGGGAGTTTAGAAGGGAGGGCAGATTGGTGGAAGAGGTAACCAGAATGCAGAGCGTTTTGAGATGGGGGAGGGGAGAGATGGGGAGAAAATTTGGAACTCAAAATTTTGTGGAAATGAATGTTGAAAACTAAAAATAAATAAATAAACATTAAAGAACAGAAGAAAAGTAAATTCCCTAATGTAGAAGAAGGCTGATATAAGTTCGAAGTCTATGTCTAAGGGCAAATCAGCCATCAAAGGAAGAGAAGAAAGAAAGCAAACAAGAATAAAAAAAATAAAGCCACCAAAAATCTCAAAGGGAAGAAAATTCAATTGAGAACCCAGAGACAAAGATGATAAATCAATAGACAATAAATAAAAATTAGAAAGAGAAAGGATACCAAAACATCTAAAAATTTCAAATATCTATACATACATATTGCAAGAAAAAGAGAATTAAACCAGCACATGATCAAACACACATCTTTGTGGATTCTCAAGATATCATGGAACCATATGAAGATTTTACAGGATTTCTCTGGAGAAAAATCAGAATCTTGAGAGAAGTTAGATGAGGAAAATGGTAGAATGTGTGACCTACAGAATAGAAACAAGTAGCAGAATATGGTAACTTAAATTTATAGGGTGAGTCTGTACAAGGAAGTAAAAGAAAGAAGAATGGATTGAAAAAAGAAATATGCTGAAGAGAAAGACAATATGAAAAAAGAAAAGCAAAAAACACTCGTGTTAAAAGGAAACCTGGACTTTTTATAAGCAAAACATATGAATCTAAAAGACAGGATGCAGAGGCGAAATAAGAATAATGACAACTCAAAGAACTTGCACAGTAAAATCCCTAAACAAAATCTAAGAAAACTGCCCAGAACTTCTGAATGCACCAAAGGGTCAATCAAAAGAATTCACATACTGCCTCCAGAAAAAAGCCCTTTACTTTACACATTAATATATCTGATGATAACATTGAACAATTTCCTTGAAACAACAAATTATGCAAGTAACCAAGGGAGAGTCTTTCAAATATAAAAGACAATCAGTGTCATGGAACATTATATAAAAGGGAAGTGATTATCCATCACACTACCTACTTGTCTCTACAATATAAACAAGGAATGACACCTGCTTAATGCCATTTATATATTTTACAAAGTTATGATGTGGAACTATTTTCCTGTTCTCACTTAAGAGGACTTTTCATGTATTGAAAACACCTTCTAGATTCTCGTTCCCTCATATTCTGCGAAAATTGGAAGCTCTGTGTCTCAGCGGATAGAACACTGGACCTGGAGTTAAGAAGACCCATGTTCACATTCTGCCTCAGACTCTTACTAGCTGTGTGACCCTGTGCAAGTCATTTATCCTCTTTGCATTAATCCACTAGAGAAGGAAATGGTAAATTGCTCCAGTATCCTTGTCAGGAAAACCCCATGAACCATAGACCACTAAGAATCAGACGCAACTGAGCAACACCATAAACTAAAATATCACTTATTTTTCAAATATAATATTACATTACTGATGTAGGGTCAGCTGCTATCTTCCTTATTGCTGCATTTTCTTTTGCCCTGTCTTTTAATCACTCTCATTTTTGTCTAGATTTTTCTCCCTGGATATACTAGACTATATGAGAGCACTAGTTTTTCTGTTGGCCCTCTCTTGCATCTACCAGACCTAGTTGAAGACCATGGTTTCAGGAACAAGACTTTCACTATTTTCCAGCTTGCCTTGAGCAGGGAAACCTAACTCAGGTACCATGTCTTTTGCCTTTTCATGGCTCTAAACCTGGCTTCCTCAGATGTATTCCAACTCTGGTTATCTCTACCCTTTCTGCTGCTGTGGCCTGTTCTTGAGGCCTGCTTATACTTCCTCCTCCATCCCACTTTCCTCAGGCACTAGGTATTGCAGAACAAAAGTATATCTTCTGGAATTTATTTACCTAGGAGAGAAGAATACAAAAATTCAGGGATAAAAGAATAATAATAATTATATAGCTACTACTACTATTAATAAAAATAATAATAGCTACTATTATTATTATATACATATATAATTAGAAGTATACATTTTTGTAAGTGAACTCTCCAAACCCTGCAGAACAGGGAACTTTGACTTTCAAAGCTTGATACATCCTGACTCCCTTTCATCCAAATTCTAACAGTCCCTAGATTCCCCAGAAGGAATGGCATATTTTGTCTCCAAACATACCAAGATAATTGAGGAATTCATCCAGCTTAGTTCACTGGATTGAGCTCATTGGACTTTTAGACAATTTCAGGTTTATTTTTAGCCAACCAGACAGCCTACCGACTAAGTTTTGCCTTTTTCCTATTCCTTTTACATTACTAATTCTGTATTTCTAACTAGATCTTTCCCTAGCGGACAATAATTCAATAAATAATAATAGCTAACATTGATATTGTACTTCAGACTGTTAGATACAAGGTCACTCAAGAGTCTATGCTGTTTTAAGCTAGCTTTAAACTGCATTGATTCTGGGGATACCCCATAAGCTCTCTTATTTGATCTTCAAAATCATTTTCCAGATGAGGAAACTGAATATGAGAGATTAAATGATTTGCCCAGAGTCATATAGAGAGTGAAGAATATGATGAAGGATCTGAATTCAGATCTTCTTCTGATGCTCAGGAGTTGCCTTCAAATCTTCCATTGTGCATATCACTTAGATATATTAATATAATATTAATAATTAAATAATAATTACTGAACTGTAAATGAGTTAAATACAAACTAAATAAATAAGCATTACTCCCCCTCCCCTGCCTAGTTTCCAATCTGTGGAAACTTTCTTATGCGACAATAAAGTGGTATAATCAATAGAAAGCTGAATTTGAAGCCAAGTGTTTGAATTCTCCCTCAAAAACGTATTAGATATATAAACCTGGGCAAGTCACTTATCTTCTCTCAGCCTCAGTTTTCTCATCTACAAAATGGGGATAATAGCAGCAACTACTGCACAGAATTGCAGTAAGGAAAAACTTAGATAATATCTATGAAAAAAATGGGAAACTTCAATGTCCTATAAAATGCTAGTTACTGTTATTAGTACTTTTCATATTTTGCACTTACACACATTAAACAGTTCTTCTGTTTTGTTTTGCTTTTTTAAAAACACCTTTTCAATGTATTTTAAATCTTCCAGCATAAAGCCTACTTGTTAATGCTTGCACATGTAAACAACATTGTTTTCTAATCAATCGTCCAACAACAAATGAAAATCTTAATGCTGCATCTTACCCTATGGTAATATTCAACCTCAATAAATCTAAAAAGCCTCAGTTTCTATATCCATAAAAAAGAGGATTAGACTAGACAATCTTTAAGATTCTGTGTAGTTCTAACAACTTATGAAGTCTAGGATTTGGGGCTCCCCTGTGCCAACACAGCCACATAGTATCCATGCCCCTGCCACCAAATCTAACGATCAGGGACAATTATCATCATTCTCTTGGGGCATTCAAATCTCCTAGTGTATCAGATCAAGATCTAATACCATTGTGGTGTAGACTACATTTTCCATGTTTGTAGATTTTGATTCTGTTAGAAATCCTAAATATTAATAAGGTGGGGGCAGATTATATTTATTGCTTCCCTTCTTTTCAAGCTATCAGGCCTGCCAACCTATCACAGAAGAAATTTAAGATTAGCCTGACAAAATTTATTTTCTACAAAGAGATAAAGGTATATTGAGTTCTATCTAAGTTATTTTAAATTAACATCTTCCTCAAATATTGAAAGTCTTAAGTCTCAAATCATTCCCCATCTCCATATATGTGCATGTATATATACATATATATGTGTGTGTGTATGTGTATATGTATATGTATATGTGTGTAGGTGCATATGTGTTTCTATATATGTATAGAGATATGTGTATGGATTTGGATTTATATGTACACTTATATAAATATACTTAAACATATATCCATAGATACATACATGTAGCTATATATGTGTGTGTGTTTGTGTATATACCAGCTTCTTTCCCCCTCCAGTTTTCATTCATTACTACCAAATCTCAAGAATTCCCCAAACTAGTTATTAGTTTCCCTGCAATTCCTTCAGCCAATTTTGTTGGTATCTGAGACTTCAAATTGATCTGGTCTACAAACCTCTATATATTTAGCCTACTCCAGTAGTCTTTCACCTGGCCTTCACCAGTTTTCTGCCTAAATCAACAGTGATGACCACCTGGGGAGTTTTGCCTTTCTCTGGTTGTCAGCACACATGTGCCAACACAGAGCCACTTGCACTCAGCAGGAAAAGAAGAGTAGGATGTCCTTGGATAAGCAGTCATGATGTCCTTAGGCTAGTTAGGTGCCTCTTCCCATCTGTTGTAGACCCTGAGGTGCTGAATTCAGACTCCCTTATAAACTCAGCTTTATCCCTATTCCTTCTCTGCTTGGTCTGAAATCTGACACTCTCACCCACTCCACTTGGAATCTGATTCAGGCCTGTTTCCTCACGGTTGGGCTGACTCTCTAGATGCTGATTGTGTCATGTTTGCATAGACTCTGATTTCTCACTGCTCCTTCCTGACTTATTTTATTCCCTCATTTGCAAACATTTATTGAATACATACTAAGTGTAAACCACTATACTGAATGCTAGGGAATTAAAGATACTAGGATGAGACCCAATTCTTTACCTTCATAAACTTTACAATCCATCAAGGGTTGTCACAAACATAGACAATTGTCATATAGAGTATTATAATAAGAGTGAATTTGCAAATTGCAAAACAAATAGATGCGTGAGGCATAGGAGTGAAAGGGTGAGATTTGGATATCAGGAGATCATTGTTGACCTCCAAATCAGGGGCAGATTCATGTAAGAAGCAGGTGAAATTTGCATAGAGATATCAAATGTAAGGTGTTTGCAAAAGGCTATCAAAAAATTAGCTATTATCAGTTTCCATCATCATCATCATCATTGCTAGTATTACAGCTTTAAAGGAGGATATTATCAAAAGAGAGAACAATGTGAGACAGTAACAAAAAAACAACACCGTCACTCCTCTCCCCTAAAATATACAATGGCATTGAGGATCTAGTATGATTTCTTTTCTCCTGGGGGAGGGGAGAAAGGAAAAAAAAATTAGAATAAAGCAATATAGTTGGATGGTTGCATAGCATGCATGGAGGTGAAATAGATGAAATATGGCTGAAAATGGAAAGGGATGCTTTATTATGGATGGTCTAAAAGATGAAGCCAAGCTCTCCAGCCATTATTGTGTAGCAATAGTGAGCTATTGAATAGAACAGGAATGACACGACTAGATCTAAACACAGGAAAGGTTCATCTAGCATAAAGAATGGAGAATTTTTAGCCTCTATGTTTTGTTTCACCTTCAGGATGGCAGAAGCACTCCCATACAAGCTCTTTAGAGTAGGTTTTACTGATTTACTATGACTGTATATTCACAAAGAAATGATATACAATTCTGTCAGGTCAACTGACTCCCAGTTGTGACCTTCCTGACGTGTTTTGTTGCCACCCCAAATCTGTTACTGACAGCTTATTTCCTCATTGCTCAGCATCTTATCCTCCCTGCCCAGTCCCATAATTATACATGCAATTCCCCACAGATAGAGGCACAG